>NC_092352.1:10030048-10330048 GCF_963676685.1 Mytilus edulis | reverse complement strand
ACTAAATACAGTACTATCAGTACTTTAAATTTTTTGTCCAGACATGGTAATCTTATTGGGTTCTAACAAGATATCAGTATTTACGACTTTGATGTAGCAATATTTCAACAACTTGGTTTCATTTGGTGATGTCATTAATGACAAATAAACAAACATTGGATATTGACTAAAACAAATGGAACATATCCTTAATTCACAAACAGTGAAGCAAACTATGATTACACCATGCATGTTAAACCTGTCAACAGAATATATCCCATATTCATGTGTTGTTGAGATATTGCAATCTGGAATGGAAAGTTTGATTTTCCTTCTGAGAAAATCGGAAATATCTCGTGCCGTTCAGTTCGTGTCTCAGCAGGTTCACATTGTTTCGTGTATGTATTCAATGAGTAAGATTTGATCAACAACAACAAATAGAAGTTTTTTAACGACCTTGACTGGCTATACATTATATACTATATATTGGATCAATATAGTTAGCAAACTTTAATTTATTCATCTTCACATTGGAATATATATTCTTTTAATTTTTCTTGACAGTGGCGGATTCAGAGGGGGGTAGAGGGTGTACGCCCCTGTCCCCCTTTGCTGGCACTTTTTTTTTATTTTTATAAAATGATTTATTATCAGACTAGACTTCATGAATTTTGCTGTGTATTTAATTTTAATGCGACAGTTCTCCACTTATAAAGATATTTTTTACTCGTATTCACTGTAATATATTATTGATTATGTCAAAGTTATGTGATTCGCTACGGTGGAGTTGACAAGTACGTCGAAAAAAAACCCGTCACTCAGTCATTTTGAAATTCAGATTACAGTAACACATGTTTAGGCTAAGGATGACGCCTTCAAAGTATTGAGCAAGGACGTATTGCCTTCTTTATCACAATTCCACCCAACAGAATATTATACTCTATTACACTCTAAAAAAAAAAACGGGCGTATTTTTTTTTGGGGGGGGGGGGGAGGATTGCATATGAATCCTATATCTGACCGGAAGGTCTGTTCCGCCGAACTGATATACTCATTATACTGAATATTTTTTTCAAAGCCCGACTGCAACCGGCCTGCTGGGTGTGGCCTATATGACTCCATGGGTCGAACGTTATTCACAACTTCATTTTCGTTTCTGATTCATTCGTAGCCTTTTGGTTGATTTGTACCCCTCGCTTGAGCCTTCCATTGTTGGGTGAAACATTTCAACCAAACATTTCAAATGATAAAAATCAAGTTCTTGTTTGTTTTTCTTCGTGTCGGTCGTATTGTAAATTTCATTGAATAGCCGTATATCTTGTTCACAACAAGAAATCTGTAAAGTTATGCTAACTAACCATACAACAAACGGGAATTTCCCATGTCCATTTTTTACTGACAAATACCACTTCAAATATATTAAATAGTACATAGCTTTGGATCCATTCAATCATTTTATAATAGACAATCAATGTAGAGAATACGGCACCAAAAATGTCCAGCCCCTACACTTTAACTAAAATGCATTTTACACTTATTTTATGTTTTTTAGCAAAAAAAAAGGTCCCCAAAAATTGCGAAATTTATTACTTCGAAGGAAGCTCATATATGAAGATTGCACAATAAGAATAAAAGAACAAGATTAGTATACTAAAAGAGGAGACTTTTGGGAATTTGCTGTCCTCAATGCTCTTCAACGTTGTACTTGTTGGCTTTACAACAATTTTGATCTGAGCGTCACTGTAGACGAAACGCACGTCTGGCGTATATAAAAATTATAATGCTGGTACCTTTGATAACTATTAACTTTCCAACAAATGCCCGTCAAACGGAACTGATATATATTGTCATTCAAACAAAACATCAATCATCTTGCTGCTGTCTTTTTCTATGATTTTTATTACCGGTTTGCCTCTTCTGACGAACTATTTGATTCAATATAGGCCATTCTTTTTTATTAAACATGGTTGGAAATTCATACAATTTCATCTAAAGTTGATTTCTTGTGCAGGATCTGAGCCAAAAAAAAAAGGTAATATCCTTTTCAGTCGTCATGAAGGATCGCAATTATGTGTTTGTGTCTCCCGGTTTACGATCAACAGGTTGAATCGGTATCAAAACGTAACAGCAAAAAAAAAATGTTTGATCTGATGTTTAGTTGCATTAGTTTGGTAAGTTATAATTCATTGCTCATTGGAACATAGAAAACATAAAAACTGATTTTCAATAACCTTAATCACCATTTGTTTTGCAGCATAGTATATGTACTAGGCGTGTACATTCAGTACACAGATGTGATTTGATGCGATTATTGGCATACATGTAAGGTCTCATTATAATTGAGAATGTAAGTATTATCAATTTCATTTTTAAATACATTTTTGTTTATGAATTAATGTGGTTAAACATAGTAGAATAGCATATCACAGATCAAAAAAAAATTAATCATTTTTGATTTGACAGAGACGGAAAACTATGGCAAGCCGTTCTCGTCAAAACTATGTTTAAACCATTTTTCGAAAAATTTACACACTGAGAATTACAACAAAGCACACTGAGATTTAAAAACTTCAAAACGCACACTGAGAATTGAAAATTACACACTGAGAATTGAAAATTACACACTGAGAATTAAAAATTACACACTGAGATTTCATAAAGACGCACTGAGATTACAAAAATGAAAAACGCACACTGAGAATTGAAAATTACACACTGAGAATTGAAAATTACACACTGAGATTTCAAAAAGACGCACTGAGAATAAATAAACTGAAAACACACACTGAGAATTTGAAATTACACACTGCGAATTTAAAATTACACACTGAGATTTGTGCGCACTTTCTATGCGCACATATCTAATTAGCATACTTAATCTGAATCTATTACAAGCTTAAAACAACAAGGGGACAGAACTCGTTAGTCCTTCGATTTGGTTCCAAATTATTAATAAAAAAAACTTTAAAAATACAAGAACAAGAAAAATACCCACTTACTCTTATTACAAAATATAACCATTTTTGAAAATGGTGAAAAACTTTATTAAAATTATAAGAAAACATTGGAACAATCTGCAAAAGAATGCAGTGAAAGTGAAATTTTTACTCAAGTGTCTATAAATAGCATATAAACGTAACAAAAATATAAAAGATTAACTAGCGAAATCAGGGAAACAGTTGGAAGACTTTTGAAAAGGGACCCCTGTTTAATTACTGGTAGTAATGATCTGAATTATAGGCAACAAACTTATGAATATGAGCGATGTTAAGTCTTGAAATTTATTACGAATGTTGGTTGAAGGAATCGCATTTCATTATAATGACAAGAGTTCTTGAGATCAAGATATTAATCTGTTGAATTATTCATCTCATGAATATTCCTTAGTAATTTGCATATTAATCTCAGTGTGTATTTTTGAAATCTCAGTGTGTAATTAACAATTCTCAGTGTGTGTTTTTCAATTTATTTCATCTCAGTGTGTCTTTTTAAAATCTCAGTGTGTACTTTTGAATTCTCAATGTGTTTTTTTATTTTTTGAAATCTCAGTGTGTAATTTCGATTTCTCAGTGTGTTATTTTAGGTTTTTTAATCTCAGTGTGTATTTTTTTTTCGAAAAAAGGGTTTAAACATAGTTTTGAAGAGAACGGCTTGCCATAGAAAACCTTTCACTTCAACATTAAAGAAGTAAGACAAACATAAGATTTATTTTTCTTTATTTGATTTATTTATATCAAACAAAGAATCGTTGTATTTAAGTATCAGCATATAATGACAAAGTTTCAATATATAACATAGTATATGCATATAATACCATAGTATCAGCATATAAAGACAAAACTTTTAAACAGACTTATTCAGAAGGGACATAGTTACGATACTGTTGTCCGGTCATTAAGAATGGCATATTTAGGTACTAATATTGATTCACTCATATAAAGTATCAATATAAAGACAAAGTATCAATATGATAAAGTATCAGTATATAAATAAACAGCTGCGCCGAGAGCGAGTGATACGCCCGTCGTCTTGTGGATGAAATTTTATCAATAATCATAAATAGTATCTGAGATACGGATCGACATGTTACCCCCCCCCCCCCCCCCCCCCCCATTTTTAACCCAAAAAATAACTCTCAAATAAAGTGTTAAATAATCACCAAAAAGTATACAGATGCTTAGATTAATATAACTAAGAAGTGTGTAAAGTTTTTTAAAAAGCAATAATCATACATCGTTTCTGAGATACGGTGCGACATGTGAACCCCCCCCCCCCCCTTTTTTTTTTACAAAAAAACTCAATAACTCTAGAATCATCACCAAAAATTATGCAGATCTTTAGATTAATATAACTCAGAAGTGTGTAAAGTTTAAGCAATAGTCATTAATGGTTTTTGACAATAACTCAATAAAATTTTGAATTATCACCACTGAAAAATAGACAGATCTTTAGATTAATATAATTAAGTAGTGTGTTAAGTTTTTAGCATCATTCATAAATCGTTTTTGAGATACGGCGCGACATATGACACCCCCTTTTCTTTTTACAACAAAACTCATAACATCTTAAATATAATTTTGAATCATCACCAAAAAATCATACAGATCTTTAGATTAATATAACTAAGAATTGTGTAAAGTTTTACGCAATAATCATAAATAGTTTTTGAGATACGGCTCGACATGTGAAAAAAACACACCCCTGTTTTAGTTATAAATTCCCGTAACTCAAAAATCATAAATCTAATTTTCACTAAAAAGTAAACAGATCGTTTGACCATCATAAGAAATAATTATCTTAAGTTTCATGAAATTTAGATAAGCAGTTCTCAAGTTACGGTGCGACATGTGGACGCCGGACAGACAGAAGAACGGGCGGACGGACGGACAGACGGACGAGGCGCCGGACATTTGTATATTAACCATAATAAAAAATTAAATTATAAGACAGCTATATATAATGTTCCAAAAGGATTTCTGTAAAGAAGCTATGTGTATGTATTACTCATAGTTTGGTGTTAAACTTTGTTCAATTATTGTGTTTTATCTTCGATTTTTTTTGGATTGGCAGCTAAAAATTAACAGTAAAACATGGTATTTGGCTATCTTAGGATCATTCGTAAAATATTTTGAATTAATATGCAAAAAAATAAATTAACAAAAATACCCATCTTCGACAACAAATGGTTTGATCTACTCCCCTTCTCGTAACCCTTGGGTAGCGAAGATAAATAATACCAACTTCTGAGTTAAATTCTAAACGGAAATTCCCTACGCAAAAATCGCAAAACCAAAAGTTCAAACCATATTCCTGACTTGGTACAGACATTTTCTTAGGTAGAAAACGATGGATAAAACCTGTTTTAATAGCTAGCTTTTATTGACAACAATGTGTGAACAAAGCAAACAGACATAATAGGTAAAAATGTCAAAAATTGGGATACAGTAGTCAGCATTGTGTTATTATCTTAATCACTATAAATATCTTTATTCAAACTGGTACATGTATAATATGTCCTTAACTTTAGAACACCAATTACTTTTACAGCGATCATATTAACATTGAGAATGGAAATGGGGAATGTGTCAAAGGGACAACAACCCGACCATAGAACAGACAACAGCAGAAGGTCACCAACAGGTCTTCAATGCAGCGAGAAATTCCCGCACCCGGAGGAGTCCTTCAGCTGGCCCCTAAACAAATATATATACTAGTTCAGTGATAATGAACGCAATACTAAACTCCAAATTGTACATAAGAAACTGAAATTAAAAAAAAATACTAGACTAACAAAGGCCAGAAGCTCCTGACTTGGGACAGGCGCAACATTGCGGCGGGGTTAAACATGTTTATGAGATCTCAACCCTGCCCCTTTACCTCTAGCCACTGTAGAAAAGTAGTCCATATTGAATGCAAATTTGGTGATGCGACTGCTGTCTTATTGAATGAGTATTCCAGTATCTCGCCATATTGATCAAACGCCGATACTGAATTGGGATCCAGCCGATATCTCCGTGTATAGCAAGGATAAAATCTGTGAGCTCATAAATAGTAACATACATAAATGACTTACCATTTTACTTTGGTTTCTTCAGTAGGCTGTTGATTTTAAAAACACTACATGGCATCGAAATCACAGTAAGCGGGGTTTGTTTTGTATTTGATAATGCGTTTTTTATTCAGCTGTCTGGCAGACGATTTAAAACAATGCAAACTGAAACAAGCACTGTCCACTAAACTGGACTAGCATTCCTGCATCCGTGATTAGATGAGTATTCTAGTGACTGAAATATAGGGGAAGATCAAAATTTCATCACAACTAGAACCATATTTATTTGTAAGCTGAGTGCATATGCATCCATAAAAAGTGTTCCTGTGGTTAGAGTGTATCGTATAGCTGATGTAGCTCAGAGGTCTATAGGTGTAGACATAAGTATGAGCACTTAAATAATGCAATTTAAATAAACTAAGTGTACCTCGGTTCTTGTGCCTATTTTATTAAAGAGTCTATGATTTTTAACATTAATCCAATTTTGTATGGATTTTCATTTTACAGGGAAATAACATATTTGCCAGGGGGTTCAAACAAGATAGGACACGAGTGGACAAAGATCTATTATGGTTTTTTTTTATAGTTCCGAATTGTATCAAAGGGCAAAGGGCTCCATTCATAAAAAAAATCTCTCTGTATTGTCCATCGACTAGTGGGTATAATACTCGGTTAATTCCATTAACTGTTTTAACTTGAATTGTGTTACCGGATAATGGATTAAGTCTGACCGTATTTCGGTCCTTGACTTTTACATTCCGTATAAAAAGAAGTGAATGTTGTTAATGTTAAAAGTGCAAGTTGAAGACGTATTTGAAGTTGAGAAATTTTAGATGCAATCGGTGAGTAATATTATGCATATAAGGTGTTTTGAAAGGATTTAAAAAGTGGTTTTTTTTTTGTTGTTGTTGATTTTACTGATTGATTAAGAAAGAGGAATATTTCTTTAAGATGACAATAATAATATCAAAAATCTACTGAAGAGCAAACCTAAGATAAAGGCTGTTACATCCAAAAATCATCTGTACTAATATTTCAAGTTCGAGATTGAGTTGAAGATATTTGCGTGTGAATTTTATAAAGACACAACTGCTTTGCGTATAATTCATGTTTACCATGCCAATAATTCGGCCACCTGAATTCATGTTTTGCATTGAGGTGCAATAAACCCAAAAACAGTTCTCTGATGGTAGAACGTTTTATTGAACAGATACGCATTTATGTTTGTACCTTTTAGAAATTGACATGTTGCCTGAAAAATACCATTTATCTAAACGTTTTAAAATGATTTTTAAAGAATTCCTTACATAGTGAAAGTGACTATATGTTTCATAAAACCAAAATTCCATAGTTACAGACTATAAAGTACAATATGATTCATGCATGTGTGAACGGCAAAATAACTGACTTTCACATTTATAACTTTAATAAATTTGAATATTGTTTCAGTAATTTAATTTTTGTTCATAAATAGTTGATCAGATTTATAAAGATGAGGTCTGCATCAACAGTACTGTGGTAAAAAGGTCTAAATTAAGGCATTACATAATGTAGTGATGCTCGTCACTAAGGTCGCTTGAGTGACCTCCCAGACTCACTGGTTGACAGATGGTGAGTGACAATCACATTTATATTTTATTATTTATATTATTGTGTTTTTGTTCCTTGATTAAAAATATAATTTTATGAGATTATGTATGTATTGTCTTAATCCTGATTAAAATAACTATAAAAAAAACAGGACACGACAAGAATCTAATTAAAGGCTTAAGATTTAATTACTGTCAATTGTTATCTGTGACCAACAGTAGCGTCCTGGTATTTAATTCTTTTCAAAGAAAGGTTATAGTAGTTCATCTTGACATTGAAAAGTTCAAACGTAAGTTTTAATACTGATTTTTTTTTAATTTAGATTCGAATTTTTAAATATAACAGAAATGTATAATAAACTTGAATTTGCGATTCTTTTGTAAAGATATTCTTATAACAGCCTTCCTGACGGACCTTCTTTTTTTTTTTTATTGATCTTTTTGGTGTTCAAACGGACCTTCTTGTATATTCTGATTAACCTTAAAGACATACATACACTGTGATATGAAATACATTGCCATCGCGTCAATGACAAGTTACAGTCCGGAATTAATAAGTAATATAACTGACCGCTCATATACATGTTTATACTGTTTGTAATCGATCTTTTCAAGTGAAATGAACATGAAATATCCCCAAAACATTTTACACTTTTAAATCAGTTGAAATTTATTGACTTTTTATTTTCTCTGCATGATTTTTTTTTCTTCTGCAAATTGCATTAATCTCATTTCAAAAGTAATACCGTAAACAAAGTCATATTTTCACAGAACGAAATTTAAAGGTTTGATCGATATATGCATGCAGTTATTCTATTTTTATATACCGGGTAGTTTGAATTAAAACGTGACTTAGTTTGAATACATTATATCAACCCATATTCTAACCTTCTTTAGTTATGGTCAATAGAAAACAAATATTATAACGGTAGCGATAACAGACAAGCCCAATGTAAAATAATTCATTACTTGACCAAAAGATCTACGAGAACTTCAGAATTCGGTAATATGTATTCTTTCTCTCCGTTAAGTTTTCATTATCATATCATATACAACTGCAATATATATTTGTTAAACAATGACCGCTTGGTACGTTGAACGAGTTGGGATACTCTTTTTGAAGGTTCAACGGTTACTAAAATATTGTCATTCAAATTTTTTATAAAGGAAAAAAACCGATAACTTCATCAATCTGTAATCATTTTTTTAGATTGATTCATCACTTAAAAATCCAATAGTAAGAAACAATTTCAGCGTTTCCTTTATATTAGCGATAGCGATTTCTCTGATTATTTGTTTTGTTACTATAGTACTACACTGTTACACGAAGGTCACATTTCAGAACGGACTTTTAAATAATATAATGACTAATTATCATTAAGTTTAATAGTGAGAACGTTGATATAATCGTCCAGAAGTGTTAACAGGTAACGAAATCACTATATTATTTTCATTCTTTTTTAAAAAGGCATTATTTTCTTATTCATTTTTTGTTCTTTTTTAAATTTACAAGTGATTTTAAAGGAACGATTTGGTGTTGCATAATTATATTGTAGTTCAAAATTGGGAACACTATGCCGGTATGAATATTTTCGTTCAACCTCGAAACCCTGGAGGAAATTTTTCTTCGCAATTCGACCTAAAATGCCCCAATAGCTCAGAAAATATTTTTTTTTATATACCTCACGGGACTCGCGTAAAACAAGCTGAGGGATATAACAAACATGACCAGTAGAATCATACCGGTCAACAATTGATCGTTTTTGAAAAACGTAGATTTCATTAAATATATATTTATCATACATTAAGCGAATCTGGTTTCATTATCTGATCTTTTTTTTCAAAATTGTAAAGGAAGAATTCAAATAGAAGTCATTTTTCGTGTGAATGACAAAGTAATCACATAATTTGTATAATGTATGTTATAACATTATAATTTGAAATACAGATTCTGTTTTGACATGAAATATTGACGTGAATTAATTTGATTCCATATCTTGATACGAGCATGTCATGGGTATAATAATTATCTTTTCGTTGCATTTATTTTGTCATTTGATTTCAGATTTCATAAGAAAAAATGTCGGACCCTTTATTATGGAACTGTGAAAGAGTGAAACAATTTTTATGTGAGAACGGATTGCAAGAATACCAGAAACTACTATGTGATGAGAATAGAATCGACGGGCGTGTTCTTCTAACATTGACCGAAAAGGATTTATATCAGCTTAAAATATCAGCTTTAGGTGATATCAAAAGACTACTGTTTGCAATCCAAGACCTTCAGAGTGGACAGAATTCACGGTTACAATTTCCAAATTATCATAATGACTGTCATTCATCCTCTTCCTCAGAAAGTTCCTACATGATAGATATTATAGATTCCTCTGACGACGAAAAACATAACTATAGGCCAAAACGGAAAATAAATCAAGAAGTATGGAAGACCGGTGTCAGCATTGTCTATACATTTTTTGTACATTTTGTTACTAGTTTTGCTATCATAGTTGCACAAGAGCGCATGCCTGACAAAAAGCAATATCGCCCATTACCCGACGTGATGTTAGATAGCATAAATTATGTACCATGGGCATACAAAGTGACGGAGGGAGTTATTTTAGCTGGATTTATTACATATTTTATAATATTAGTGTTTCACAAATATAGGTACGTATATATATATATATATATGTTCAGATGAACAAAGCAAGCAAAACCCAGTAGTTTGCAGAGAATATCTTTTCATTTATAAGCAGAAAATTAATAAAAATAAAATATTTAGAAGTCAATTTACGGCTTCGTTATGCATGGTTTATGTCACCAACAAGGAAAACAAAGTAAAAAATAAAATTAAGAAGCTATGGTAGGATTACCAATGAGGTAACTCTCAACCTAAGACCAAATGGCGTAGCTATATAGAAGGTTGAAAACTTTAAGAACAAACTAAAAATCTGTTGAAAAAAGGCTTAACTCTTCAGATAAACACTCTTAGAAATACATCTCACAAAAACACAGTGGATGGGTACTTGTACATCCCAACAACAAAAAGACACAAAGTAAAGACATGAGACCACCCACAGTAGCGGGCAGCTATAGGGAAAAACCAAGAACAACAACTAGTGAAAAAAACCAAGTGTCTTATTCCGTGTAGCTGTACATAAATCGTCCCTTGGAAAGTAATTATGGTAATAGTAATGAATTTCATTTGAGTCACATTAAGCAAGAACAAAGAAGACGAAACAATACCACCTAGAATTAGTACCAAAGCTGTTTTTTTTTAGTAAAGTCAGAGAAGTTTTGGTATGTGTTCACCTGCTTTCTCTCTAGATATCTAAAAGTCACGTTATTGAAATGTTCAAGTCTATATTAAAGTAAAAGTTCATTTTCGGATTTGGATTTGGCACGCGATCTTCAAACATACATTGTCAGAATAAAGTCAGACTGATCTCCAAAACCTAATAATAAGAGTTCTAATCCTAAGCTGCAAGATAATTATTGCATGCTTGGAGATTTCATGTAATCTATAGTACTTAGGATATGTAGTCATAATGTATAATTTGATAATAAAACTATTTGTATATTTTCAGGTTTATATTACTCAGAAGAATGTTTGTCATTGCTGCCTCCATATTTTTATTTCGCAGTATATGTGTTATCGTTACCTCCTTACCTATGCCTCAAGAAAATTTCAACTGTGAGAAACTGGTATGTCACAATTTTTAAACGCAATTTATTCAAAATAAAACAGCTATCAAGATATAACCAGTCAACATTAAATTTTCGTCACAGAGAATATGCACCGCATTGTCGATTGATTAGAGTTGGAGGCCGAACGCCCAGTGGCCAGGATTACAGAACCCGAAGTAGTACTCGAAACGATGCCAAATTTAATTATGAAACACTCAAAACGATTTGACAAGATTAAAAATTGTTTACAATAAGATTTGTGGTATACATATTTATTTTCTTTGCATTGTAAGACACAAACAAATGGAAGAAAACACCCAGAAACCACCTCTGTATAGCGTCAACGGGCTTACCTTTCTACAAACACCCACAAACCACCTCTGTATAGCGTCAACGGGCTTACCTTTCTACAAACACCCAGAAACCACCTTTATATAGCGTCAACTGGCTTACCTTTCTACAAACACCCAGAAACCATCTCTGTATAGCGTCAACTGGCTTACCTTTCTACAAACACCCAGAAACCACCTCTGTATAGCGTCAACTGGCTTACCTTTCTACAAACACCCAGAAACCACCTCTGTATAGCGTCAACTGGCTTACCTTTCTACAAACACCCAGAAACCACCTCTGTATAGCGTCAACTGGCTTACCTTTCTGCAAACACCCAGAAACCACCTCTGTATAGCGTCAACTGGCTTACCTTTCTACAAACACCCAGAAACCACCTCTGTATAGCTTCAACTGGCTTACCTTTCTACAAACACCCAGAAACCACCTCTGTATAGCGTCAACTGGCTTACCTTTCTACAAACTTTTTCTTATATAGATATGTATACAGCTTTGAATTTAGAATAATTACAACCATAATACATTGTTTGTAAAAATTCATTGTGTTAAAGTTTGATCATCAACTCAACATTATTTATATTTCATAATGTTGAACTTAAATGTAACAATTTAAAAAAGATTTAGTAACTGCAAATGCAATTTTGAATTGTATTTTTAGGTATTTAAAAACGGCTGGGAACGATTTTCAAGAGCTCTAGAGATTTATTCCGGAATGGGAATGAAAGTCTCCGGATTAAAAACATGTGGAGATTACATGTTCAGTGGACATACAGTTACCATAACAACTCTTATTCTTCTCATTAATGAATGTAAGTAAATGTTATTTATATTCCGTTACAGCTACTTCGTAATATCATATGGAACTCATTAAATTATGATTTAAATTTGAAAAAAAATCCAACGACATGAAAAGCGAAAGAAACAGAAATCAACGACTTATATAATCAGCCATACTGAACTTGAACATCTTCAGTATCTAAATGACCAGTTGAAAACATTTTCTTAATATAGAGTCCCTTCTGCAGATTATACTAACTGTCGGGTATTCCATATAATTATGGAAAATGATCACAATTTTTTCCTACACTTCTATAGTTTTAACTATTTGTTTTGTTCACATGAAAAGTCCAAGATAGAGCCAAATTCCTATGAATTAATTTTTCAACAAAAACCATATTCCAAAATTCTTTCATTATTTACTTAAATTTGCAGTATCACAACCCAATATGTTTACGCTGACAACGTCATAATTTTATTTTTGTTTATTCTAGATACACCAAAAAGATGGATATTTCTACACATACTGGTGTGGATTGTGGGATTGTCTGGTATGATCTTCATTTTAGCAGGACACGGACACTATACCTTAGATGTGATAGTAGCCTTTTATATTACATCACGGTTATTCCAATATCACCACATCCTAGCCAACAATAAAACTTTAATGACAAGAGACCAGAGCAGACTTAAGAAATGGTTCCCAGTCTTTTATTTTTTCGAATCAAATTGTGATGGAATAGTTCCGAATGAATACGAATGGCCATCAAGTATTTTGGAATCAGCAATGCAACGGTGTGCAAAACTCAGGAACTATATATCTTCATTGCTGTCATAAGATAAACAGCTGATCTAGTATTTTCAAACAACGAGATGAAATCGTTATATTTTGATCGCTTTGAATTCTCAATTACTTTGAAAATACATTGACTCAAGCACACAACCAATGCATCTATATCGTATCGGTATGGACTCAGACACAACACCTATGCATCTATATCGTTTCGGTATGGACTCCGGCACAAAACCAATGCATCTATATCGTTTCGGTATTGACTAAAGCACAAAACCAATGCATCTATATCGTTTCGGTATTGACTCAAGCACGAAACCAATGCATCTTTATCGTTTCGGTATTGACTTAAGCACAAAACCAATGCATCTATATCGTTTCGGTATTGACTAAAGCACAAAACCAATGCACCTATATCGTTTCGGTATTGACTAAAGCACAAAACCAATGCATCTATATCGTTTCGGTATGTCTATCGATTCTTGTAGTTAATTTAATGTTGTCCTAGTTCATGTAGTATAATTTGCGAAGCACTTATGTTTGATTTTAAATTAAGTGGTGAAGGCATTAGGGTCATTGTTTTAAAGAATGTGAATAGTGTTTTGTGTGTTTTCGTTTGTTGCTTAGTTATATAAATCTGATAATATTGATGAAGTCAGAAACAGGAACTGACAAAGTAAAACGAAATATGAAAGCACATTCAACAAACTTAAAGATTTTAGTTGCCGTTATATTTTTACACAGAACAATATTTGAACTTTAATAATGCTTATATTTGCAAATTGGATTCATATCGTATTGTCATATTGAACTATCATCAATAACTTTATTTTTAAAGTTTTTATTTATTATTTATTTATGATTTTATCATTGTTATACAATTTTATGGCATTATTACATGAATAAATTTTATTTTATTTTTTATGTCGTTTATCGATTTCTTTTATATGATATCATGAATTGTTGCAAATATTTTGATGGCGATAATTGCTCTTTTTTGTTATAGTGTAATGTTCTTCTCCTATTGGAAAAGGAAACATACAAATATAATGTATGCTATATTGATGAAAATTATGCAATGCTATTTATCAATGCAAATACAGTTTATTATAAAAGTGTGAGATCGATACTTCAACAGTCCGATTCTTTTAATACTACTAAGTAGTACAGTTATATTTGAATACAAATATTTATGGGTATGTGTCAATAGGACAACACATCCAAAACACACGAACATAAGACAAAGGACGTTTTAAATGTTAATTGGATGGAGAGTTGTCTTATTGGCACTCTTACCACTTCTTCTTATACATCTTTAATAAAAGATTGGTTAACATACAGACAAGTTCTAAATCGCCCTTAAAATTTGTATATAAATAAAACATAGCCTTTCAAATGTGGAATACCGAAATACACTATTTACCGAGTTTGTAAGCGTCACGACGGGTGCCACACGTGGAGCAGGATATGGTTACCCTTCCGGAGCACCTAGTTGATAACCCCCAATTTTTGGGGGGGGTTCGTGTTCTTTAGTTTTCTATGTGTGTCATTGTACTATTATATGTCTGTTTGTCTTTCTGTTTTAGCCATGGCGTCGTCAGTTTATTTTTGATCTATGAGTTTGAATGTCCCTCTGGTATCTTTCGTCCCTCTTTCAAAGATCTGCCATAAACATTAAATCTCCAAAGACAATTAAAATCAAGTGATAACCTAACAGAAAAACCCACTTACCTCTCTAAAGACGGTCTTCCTATATCACAAATACAACCAAAAGTAAAACAATGATATTAAAAAATAATAAAATCACGCGTCCTACACTAAAAAGACGTTGAATGCAGAGGTCTACATTTCTTCTTCACCTCAGATTTCTTACGTGAATTTTAAGAACAGGCAATCGAATGCAATGCTATTTAATGATCAGATATACACAGAGCTTCAATGCATGCAGTAAATGATATCAAACATTTTAATAGTGTTCCAAACAAAAGACCGCTAATGAATGGCATCCTCCAAAACAAACACAAAGTCGCACAAAGTTAAACAACATCATGACAGCAAAACTGAAAATGTTAGTTCTTTAAGAAATATTACCACAAACAGCTTAATGTAAAAAAAATCTGGTTAACATAAAATTTCTGCGGATGTAATAGTATTTCTCTAAACAAATTGTGGTAATATTTAGCAAAAGTTTGAATAAAAATTAAAAAAAAACAAAAACACCGAACTCCGAGGAAAATTCAAAACGGGAAAACGAAATGTCAAAGTCAAAAGCTTAAATTGCAACTGAAAAAAAGGGCAAATAGAATCGAGTCAGAACTGTTGCCTGTTGCTTTTGCAAGGCATCATTTCTGCCATATTGTATTTGCTCTTATTTTCAAGCTGCTGTCGAAAACTTTTACAACAGTGATACAGCTATCAAAGTTTAGTCAATAATGGTTGTAAGATGACCATAACATCATTTACATTGATCATAAATAATGGTAATGTGTATATAACATGAGGAGGACCGCTAGTGGAAGAGAAACCGCCTGCTTATCCTTCCGAAGAAAACGAGTACACCCAAATTTTGGTTGCTCGTGGCTTCAGATATTTGGTTTGGTGTGATTTGGATAGTTGCCGTCAGTTTGTTTTTTAGTCTTGGTCTTTGTTTTTCTTTTTAATTGATTTATTCTTTGCCTTTTTGTATCTTTTCCCCTTTTTTTGAACTTTTATTTTGAATGAAAACCAATTCAGCTAATCTCCAGTAAATCAGAAATTGACAGACTCTACATGAGGTTGCATGGCAACAAGTTTTATTAAGCTAAAAAATATTCTTGAGATTAAACGTTTTAAGAAGAAAAGTTTATATATGAACTTATTCTTACAAGAAGCACATGTTGGATGACATTTTTGTGCTCTAGAAGGATTATCAGTACACGTTCGATTGCATCGTGTTGTTTACTACCATCATGATGACTAGTATAGGCCGGAATAATCGTCTGCTTGACTTTAAGGCCTACCCTTACAAGTTTGTAATTAAAATAAAGTCACCCACGGTCCTAGTAATATTACATACACGGATTTAGTTGTGATTAAGTTTAATAACACTGAACTATTGAAATCTTTGCTTTAAGCATTATATTTCAAACTGTATGTGAATCTATCTTAAGTGCATTACAGTTTCAAAACAAAGTCAGTGTCTTCAGTATGATAGTATGCTTTTGTACAGCATTTCTTCTCAACCGGTTAAGTACCGTTAGGTTTGTTATTAGTAACTGCATGCGAGCATTGAATTTCTTAAATTTATACGGTATATATAATTGCTTATTGTGTGCAGTTTATCCGGCTTGTTATCTATTATATTATTATTTTAGTGTTAACCGTGTTTCATTTTACTGGCTTTTGTCTCGCCTGAGACGAAAGTGTATCCACCAAATTTCCAATAAAATTGATGTACAAATGTAAGCAACTATATATATATGCAACCGTATGGCCTTCAAAAATTAGAAAAAAAACCAATCCGTATAATTGATTAGAAAAGGCCTCGACGTGCAAAATATGAAAGAATATCATTTGAGAAAGCTAGCGATCTAATTTATAACAAAACAGTTTACGAAAAACTCTTTTTGAAGGTTCAACGGTTACTAAAATATTGTCATTCAAATTTTTTATAAAGGAAAAAAACCGATAACTTCATCAATCTGTAATCATTTTTTTAGATTGATTCATCACTTAAAAATCCAATAGTAAGAAACAATTTCAGCGTTTCCTTTATATTAGCGATAGCGATTTCTCTGATTATTTGTTTTGTTACTATAGTACTACACTGTTACACGAAGGTCACATTTCAGAACGGACTTTTAAATAATATAATGACTAATTATCATTAAGTTTAATAGTGAGAACGTTGATATAATCGTCCAGAAGTGTTAACAGGTAACGAAATCACTATATTATTTTCATTCTTTTTTAAAAAGGCATTATTTTCTTATTCATTTTTTGTTCTTTTTTAAATTTACAAGTGATTTTAAAGGAACGATTTGGTGTTGCATAATTATATTGTAGTTCAAAATTGGGAACACTATGCCGGTATGAATATTTTCGTTCAACCTCGAAACCCTGGAGGAAATTTTTCTTCGCAATTCGACCTAAAATGCCCCAATAGCTCAGAAAATATTTTTTTTTATATACCTCACGGGACTCGCGTAAAACAAGCTGAGGGATATAACAAACATGACCAGTAGAATCATACCGGTCAACAATTGATCGTTTTTGAAAAACGTAGATTTCATTAAATATATATTTATCATACATTAAGCGAATCTGGTTTCATTATCTGATCTTTTTTTTCAAAATTGTAAAGGAAGAATTCAAATAGAAGTCATTTTTCGTGTGAATGACAAAGTAATCACATAATTTGTATAATGTATGTTATAACATTATAATTTGAAATACAGATTCTGTTTTGACATGAAATATTGACGTGAATTAATTTGATTCCATATCTTGATACGAGCATGTCATGGGTATAATAATTATCTTTTCGTTGCATTTATTTTGTCATTTGATTTCAGATTTCATAAGAAAAAATGTCGGACCCTTTATTATGGAACTGTGAAAGAGTGAAACAATTTTTATGTGAGAACGGATTGCAAGAATACCAGAAACTACTATGTGATGAGAATAGAATCGACGGGCGTGTTCTTCTAACATTGACCGAAAAGGATTTATATCAGCTTAAAATATCAGCTTTAGGTGATATCAAAAGACTACTGTTTGCAATCCAAGACCTTCAGAGTGGACAGAATTCACGGTTACAATTTCCAAATTATCATAATGACTGTCATTCATCCTCTTCCTCAGAAAGTTCCTACATGATAGATATTATAGATTCCTCTGACGACGAAAAACATAACTATAGGCCAAAACGGAAAATAAATCAAGAAGTATGGAAGACCGGTGTCAGCATTGTCTATACATTTTTTGTACATTTTGTTACTAGTTTTGCTATCATAGTTGCACAAGAGCGCATGCCTGACAAAAAGCAATATCGCCCATTACCCGACGTGATGTTAGATAGCATAAATTATGTACCATGGGCATACAAAGTGACGGAGGGAGTTATTTTAGCTGGATTTATTACATATTTTATAATATTAGTGTTTCACAAATATAGGTACGTATATATATATATATATATGTTCAGATGAACAAAGCAAGCAAAACCCAGTAGTTTGCAGAGAATATCTTTTCATTTATAAGCAGAAAATTAATAAAAATAAAATATTTAGAAGTCAATTTACGGCTTCGTTATGCATGGTTTATGTCACCAACAAGGAAAACAAAGTAAAAAATAAAATTAAGAAGCTATGGTAGGATTACCAATGAGGTAACTCTCAACCTAAGACCAAATGGCGTAGCTATATAGAAGGTTGAAAACTTTAAGAACAAACTAAAAATCTGTTGAAAAAAGGCTTAACTCTTCAGATAAACACTCTTAGAAATACATCTCACAAAAACACAGTGGATGGGTACTTGTACATCCCAACAACAAAAAGACACAAAGTAAAGACATGAGACCACCCACAGTAGCGGGCAGCTATAGGGAAAAACCAAGAACAACAACTAGTGAAAAAAACCAAGTGTCTTATTCCGTGTAGCTGTACATAAATCGTCCCTTGGAAAGTAATTATGGTAATAGTAATGAATTTCATTTGAGTCACATTAAGCAAGAACAAAGAAGACGAAACAATACCACCTAGAATTAGTACCAAAGCTGTTTTTTTTTAGTAAAGTCAGAGAAGTTTTGGTATGTGTTCACCTGCTTTCTCTCTAGATATCTAAAAGTCACGTTATTGAAATGTTCAAGTCTATATTAAAGTAAAAGTTCATTTTCGGATTTGGATTTGGCACGCGATCTTCAAACATACATTGTCAGAATAAAGTCAGACTGATCTCCAAAACCTAATAATAAGAGTTCTAATCCTAAGCTGCAAGATAATTATTGCATGCTTGGAGATTTCATGTAATCTATAGTACTTAGGATATGTAGTCATAATGTATAATTTGATAATAAAACTATTTGTATATTTTCAGGTTTATATTACTCAGAAGAATGTTTGTCATTGCTGCCTCCATATTTTTATTTCGCAGTATATGTGTTATCGTTACCTCCTTACCTATGCCTCAAGAAAATTTCAACTGTGAGAAACTGGTATGTCACAATTTTTAAACGCAATTTATTCAAAATAAAACAGCTATCAAGATATAACCAGTCAACATTAAATTTTCGTCACAGAGAATATGCACCGCATTGTCGATTGATTAGAGTTGGAGGCCGAACGCCCAGTGGCCAGGATTACAGAACCCGAAGTAGTACTCGAAACGATGCCAAATTTAATTATGAAACACTCAAAACGATTTGACAAGATTAAAAATTGTTTACAATAAGATTTGTGGTATACATATTTATTTTCTTTGCATTGTAAGACACAAACAAATGGAAGAAAACACCCAGAAACCACCTCTGTATAGCGTCAACGGGCTTACCTTTCTACAAACACCCACAAACCACCTCTGTATAGCGTCAACGGGCTTACCTTTCTACAAACACCCAGAAACCACCTTTATATAGCGTCAACTGGCTTACCTTTCTACAAACACCCAGAAACCATCTCTGTATAGCGTCAACTGGCTTACCTTTCTACAAACACCCAGAAACCACCTCTGTATAGCGTCAACTGGCTTACCTTTCTACAAACACCCAGAAACCACCTCTGTATAGCGTCAACTGGCTTACCTTTCTACAAACACCCAGAAACCACCTCTGTATAGCGTCAACTGGCTTACCTTTCTGCAAACACCCAGAAACCACCTCTGTATAGCGTCAACTGGCTTACCTTTCTACAAACACCCAGAAACCACCTCTGTATAGCTTCAACTGGCTTACCTTTCTACAAACACCCAGAAACCACCTCTGTATAGCGTCAACTGGCTTACCTTTCTACAAACTTTTTCTTATATAGATATGTATACAGCTTTGAATTTAGAATAATTACAACCATAATACATTGTTTGTAAAAATTCATTGTGTTAAAGTTTGATCATCAACTCAACATTATTTATATTTCATAATGTTGAACTTAAATGTAACAATTTAAAAAAGATTTAGTAACTGCAAATGCAATTTTGAATTGTATTTTTAGGTATTTAAAAACGGCTGGGAACGATTTTCAAGAGCTCTAGAGATTTATTCCGGAATGGGAATGAAAGTCTCCGGATTAAAAACATGTGGAGATTACATGTTCAGTGGACATACAGTTACCATAACAACTCTTATTCTTCTCATTAATGAATGTAAGTAAATGTTATTTATATTCCGTTACAGCTACTTCGTAATATCATATGGAACTCATTAAATTATGATTTAAATTTGAAAAAAAATCCAACGACATGAAAAGCGAAAGAAACAGAAATCAACGACTTATATAATCAGCCATACTGAACTTGAACATCTTCAGTATCTAAATGACCAGTTGAAAACATTTTCTTAATATAGAGTCCCTTCTGCAGATTATACTAACTGTCGGGTATTCCATATAATTATGGAAAATGATCACAATTTTTTCCTACACTTCTATAGTTTTAACTATTTGTTTTGTTCACATGAAAAGTCCAAGATAGAGCCAAATTCCTATGAATTAATTTTTCAACAAAAACCATATTCCAAAATTCTTTCATTATTTACTTAAATTTGCAGTATCACAACCCAATATGTTTACGCTGACAACGTCATAATTTTATTTTTGTTTATTCTAGATACACCAAAAAGATGGATATTTCTACACATACTGGTGTGGATTGTGGGATTGTCTGGTATGATCTTCATTTTAGCAGGACACGGACACTATACCTTAGATGTGATAGTAGCCTTTTATATTACATCACGGTTATTCCAATATCACCACATCCTAGCCAACAATAAAACTTTAATGACAAGAGACCAGAGCAGACTTAAGAAATGGTTCCCAGTCTTTTATTTTTTCGAATCAAATTGTGATGGAATAGTTCCGAATGAATACGAATGGCCATCAAGTATTTTGGAATCAGCAATGCAACGGTGTGCAAAACTCAGGAACTATATATCTTCATTGCTGTCATAAGATAAACAGCTGATCTAGTATTTTCAAACAACGAGATGAAATCGTTATATTTTGATCGCTTTGAATTCTCAATTACTTTGAAAATACATTGACTCAAGCACACAACCAATGCATCTATATCGTATCGGTATGGACTCAGACACAACACCTATGCATCTATATCGTTTCGGTATGGACTCCGGCACAAAACCAATGCATCTATATCGTTTCGGTATTGACTAAAGCACAAAACCAATGCATCTATATCGTTTCGGTATTGACTCAAGCACGAAACCAATGCATCTTTATCGTTTCGGTATTGACTTAAGCACAAAACCAATGCATCTATATCGTTTCGGTATTGACTAAAGCACAAAACCAATGCACCTATATCGTTTCGGTATTGACTAAAGCACAAAACCAATGCATCTATATCGTTTCGGTATGTCTATCGATTCTTGTAGTTAATTTAATGTTGTCCTAGTTCATGTAGTATAATTTGCGAAGCACTTATGTTTGATTTTAAATTAAGTGGTGAAGGCATTAGGGTCATTGTTTTAAAGAATGTGAATAGTGTTTTGTGTGTTTTCGTTTGTTGCTTAGTTATATAAATCTGATAATATTGATGAAGTCAGAAACAGGAACTGACAAAGTAAAACGAAATATGAAAGCACATTCAACAAACTTAAAGATTTTAGTTGCCGTTATATTTTTACACAGAACAATATTTGAACTTTAATAATGCTTATATTTGCAAATTGGATTCATATCGTATTGTCATATTGAACTATCATCAATAACTTTATTTTTAAAGTTTTTATTTATTATTTATTTATGATTTTATCATTGTTATACAATTTTATGGCATTATTACATGAATAAATTTTATTTTATTTTTTATGTCGTTTATCGATTTCTTTTATATGATATCATGAATTGTTGCAAATATTTTGATGGCGATAATTGCTCTTTTTTGTTATAGTGTAATGTTCTTCTCCTATTGGAAAAGGAAACATACAAATATAATGTATGCTATATTGATGAAAATTATGCAATGCTATTTATCAATGCAAATACAGTTTATTATAAAAGTGTGAGATCGATACTTCAACAGTCCGATTCTTTTAATACTACTAAGTAGTACAGTTATATTTGAATACAAATATTTATGGGTATGTGTCAATAGGACAACACATCCAAAACACACGAACATAAGACAAAGGACGTTTTAAATGTTAATTGGATGGAGAGTTGTCTTATTGGCACTCTTACCACTTCTTCTTATACATCTTTAATAAAAGATTGGTTAACATACAGACAAGTTCTAAATCGCCCTTAAAATTTGTATATAAATAAAACATAGCCTTTCAAATGTGGAATACCGAAATACACTATTTACCGAGTTTGTAAGCGTCACGACGGGTGCCACACGTGGAGCAGGATATGGTTACCCTTCCGGAGCACCTAGTTGATAACCCCCAATTTTTGGGGGGGGTTCGTGTTCTTTAGTTTTCTATGTGTGTCATTGTACTATTATATGTCTGTTTGTCTTTCTGTTTTAGCCATGGCGTCGTCAGTTTATTTTTGATCTATGAGTTTGAATGTCCCTCTGGTATCTTTCGTCCCTCTTTCAAAGATCTGCCATAAACATTAAATCTCCAAAGACAATTAAAATCAAGTGATAACCTAACAGAAAAACCCACTTACCTCTCTAAAGACGGTCTTCCTATATCACAAATACAACCAAAAGTAAAACAATGATATTAAAAAATAATAAAATCACGCGTCCTACACTAAAAAGACGTTGAATGCAGAGGTCTACATTTCTTCTTCACCTCAGATTTCTTACGTGAATTTTAAGAACAGGCAATCGAATGCAATGCTATTTAATGATCAGATATACACAGAGCTTCAATGCATGCAGTAAATGATATCAAACATTTTAATAGTGTTCCAAACAAAAGACCGCTAATGAATGGCATCCTCCAAAACAAACACAAAGTCGCACAAAGTTAAACAACATCATGACAGCAAAACTGAAAATGTTAGTTCTTTAAGAAATATTACCACAAACAGCTTAATGTAAAAAAAATCTGGTTAACATAAAATTTCTGCGGATGTAATAGTATTTCTCTAAACAAATTGTGGTAATATTTAGCAAAAGTTTGAATAAAAATTAAAAAAAAACAAAAACACCGAACTCCGAGGAAAATTCAAAACGGGAAAACGAAATGTCAAAGTCAAAAGCTTAAATTGCAACTGAAAAAAAGGGCAAATAGAATCGAGTCAGAACTGTTGCCTGTTGCTTTTGCAAGGCATCATTTCTGCCATATTGTATTTGCTCTTATTTTCAAGCTGCTGTCGAAAACTTTTACAACAGTGATACAGCTATCAAAGTTTAGTCAATAATGGTTGTAAGATGACCATAACATCATTTACATTGATCATAAATAATGGTAATGTGTATATAACATGAGGAGGACCGCTAGTGGAAGAGAAACCGCCTGCTTATCCTTCCGAAGAAAACGAGTACACCCAAATTTTGGTTGCTCGTGGCTTCAGATATTTGGTTTGGTGTGATTTGGATAGTTGCCGTCAGTTTGTTTTTTAGTCTTGGTCTTTGTTTTTCTTTTTAATTGATTTATTCTTTGCCTTTTTGTATCTTTTCCCCTTTTTTTGAACTTTTATTTTGAATGAAAACCAATTCAGCTAATCTCCAGTAAATCAGAAATTGACAGACTCTACATGAGGTTGCATGGCAACAAGTTTTATTAAGCTAAAAAATATTCTTGAGATTAAACGTTTTAAGAAGAAAAGTTTATATATGAACTTATTCTTACAAGAAGCACATGTTGGATGACATTTTTGTGCTCTAGAAGGATTATCAGTACACGTTCGATTGCATCGTGTTGTTTACTACCATCATGATGACTAGTATAGGCCGGAATAATCGTCTGCTTGACTTTAAGGCCTACCCTTACAAGTTTGTAATTAAAATAAAGTCACCCACGGTCCTAGTAATATTACATACACGGATTTAGTTGTGATTAAGTTTAATAACACTGAACTATTGAAATCTTTGCTTTAAGCATTATATTTCAAACTGTATGTGAATCTATCTTAAGTGCATTACAGTTTCAAAACAAAGTCAGTGTCTTCAGTATGATAGTATGCTTTTGTACAGCATTTCTTCTCAACCGGTTAAGTACCGTTAGGTTTGTTATTAGTAACTGCATGCGAGCATTGAATTTCTTAAATTTATACGGTATATATAATTGCTTATTGTGTGCAGTTTATCCGGCTTGTTATCTATTATATTATTATTTTAGTGTTAACCGTGTTTCATTTTACTGGCTTTTGTCTCGCCTGAGACGAAAGTGTATCCACCAAATTTCCAATAAAATTGATGTACAAATGTAAGCAACTATATATATATGCAACCGTATGGCCTTCAAAAATTAGAAAAAAAACCAATCCGTATAATTGATTAGAAAAGGCCTCGACGTGCAAAATATGAAAGAATATCATTTGAGAAAGCTAGCGATCTAATTTATAACAAAACAGTTTACGAAAAACAAACTAAAGGTTTCTGACTTGGGACCGGCACATAAAGAGTGTAGCGTGGTTAAACATGTCTGTTCAGCCCTATCCTAATCGGGAACAGTGGTGTTACAGAACAACATGAGAACATTTTTTAGTAATGCGTCCGTGCAGCAATCCATTTTTCCGTTCTCTTGTGGAAATCAAGACCTTGACTATGCAGATTCAAACCAAGCTGAAAGGGAACTTGCGAAATCGGCTAGTATGCTAAGCTCTTAATGCCATATTCAGCAAATTCGTAACGGCGGGAGGTATGACTCGGAAAGTTTAATATAAACTTTACACATCGATGGTGGAACCTATTTCATCTTGTCTTCTTTCTCTAGAGCAAAACCAAACCATTTTCAAAAATGTCTTTGAGTTTATTAAAAGTTCGGAAAGATTTCAAATTGTCTAGGTAGCAAACCATGATCGCACACACATCATCATCTAAGTAAAATTTCTTCTCCCCTTTTTTGTCCTTTTTATTTTTTCGTTTGTTTTGTTTTGTTTTTTTTGTTTTTTTTTGTTTTTTTGTTTTTTTTTTTATTATTTGTTTTTTTTGCTGTTATTTTTTTTTTTTTTTTTTGTGTTTCTGTTTTCTAAATAATGATTTATATATTTTTATTTTTGATTTTTTTTCTGTATTATTATTGTTTTCTTTTTCTTCAATTTTCCGTCTTTTGATCCATATTTATATATATATTTACTAAATAGATATACCATTCTATACATGCATGCTCATACATACATTTTTGTATTATATTGCTATAAATGTTAAATGGAGAAGACTTCATAAGTCTGTTTGACTTGTGTCTTATCCATTTTGTACTTTAACAAATAAAATATGTTTAAACTAAACCTATTTCATATTATAAGCAGTGGTATTTGGGGAACACTGAAAATCTTACAAATTTAAAAATGTAATAAGCATTGTTCCGACTAAAGCAGCCAAATGTTTCCATGCAGTAACGGAGAAAAAGAACAAATTCGTCTGTGCGTATCGATCTAGGACTAACTTCTTGTCATACTTAGCAAAAACTAGCATGGCCGGCATACGACTAAAATGCAAATTCGCCCGGACAGATGATATTAGGCTGATTTAAAAAATGGCAAATTGGGCATCGCGTAGTAGAAAAGCCGGGCTGACATTCACAACTAATCAAATGTATAGACGAACTATCACGTATCTGGTACGGGCAATACCGTTGGCTTGAGTATGAAAACAGCAACACGCATTATCTACGACAAATTACTCAATCTAGATTAAAACCATCTTTTGCAATATCTGAACAAAGATAAAAAAAAAACAAAACAACAAAAAAAAAACAAAGCGAATGACAATCAATTAAGAACATACCGATTATATAGTTGACGATAGAAACCGAACACTACATTACACACCACCTTCCACGAACTGTTAGACGTACAATGGGAATTATCTATGAGCGGGGAACTACCGTAAGCTGATATGGGACGGGGCGATATTCCAGACAGCGGCAGATACATGTACCATTAAATGATAGACTGTTAATTTTGTAATTACAAACTCTGTAGCACACGAAATACAATTTTTAATGTTTGTAGTTTATATATAGACATCCGATGCGAACTTTAAAAAAAAAAAGCACTATAGAACTCATCATTGATGGCTTTGACAGAATAAACACAGAGACTATATATATATTGCGCTATACGAATTGTAAATACATAAACATTTTTCTAGCTCATACATTGAATAGATTTATTTTTTTTCGAAGGAGAAGACACTTTTTATGAAATTATAATTTGCAAACTATTTATTCATAACGTGTAGTATTGTTTTTATATATTTACTCATTTCATAGGTAACTGTGATAGTCTCAATTTTTGAAATACTCCAAGTTTGAATACTTTTATTTTATTTTAAAAAGATAAATTCAATTGATTTTTTTTATCAACTTTATCAAAATATTGGCATTTTTATAAAGATTTTTACTTTGTTTACTTGATGATGAAAAAAAGAGCTGTATTTATTTCTGATAATACGTAGCAGGTTTATATAGAAATTTGGTTTTCGGTCAGATTTTAATATCGGGGCAATCAGTTACGGTTTTAGGTAAAAACCACTGGATTATATAAGAAATTCATGAGGAGACCAGTTAATCCCATAATGAATAAACTTTCCAAAATAAACCGAAATGAATGACTAAATTGGTGACAATTATTACAAGAATCGATGGATCGATTAAGTATAATATCTGGAGCACTGTTTTTTACAGCTGATGTCTTTGCAGTGGCAAGTTTGGCCATGCCAAGGTGGATTGTTTCAGATATCGGAGGTATAAATAATGACAACACAACTCGAAACTGTCAAATTATAGCATGTCAAATGTTTATCTGTTGTGTTTGCAGATAATTCTTAAACTGTTTTATTATTTATGCTGCTTTTGGTTGCTCTGGTCAAGCATGTTTTTACTTCATTCTAAATTTGTTGATTATTTTTATTGCATGCTATGTATGTGAGATTCAACTTTGTATTACAGGTTGTTTTATATGTCAAAATGCACTGTTTTTATGTTATTTATATGTTTTTATATTCGGTCAAAAGCTCCTTAGAGCTTGTGTTGCTTATTTGTACTCATGCCGAATCAAAATAAAGTTTTCTTATCTTATCTTATCTTATCTTATCTTATCTTATCTTATCTTATCTTATCTTATCTTATCTTATCTTATGTTTATTAAACGAATAAACCACAACAGGTACTTTTAGGTATCTAAACTGTTAGATACCATATATAGGTTCAGAAAATAGAAAAATGTCATCGAAACAAAACTGAATTGTGACTTTTTGTCCTGTGACTTTCTGTCCTACATTCAATAATTCAGTCCCTCCAAGTAATAGATCTCACCTTCTTATGAGGGACTGAATGCTTATTATACTAAAAACTGTACATGAATTCTGGATTTTGATTGGTATCCTGTAGGAGAGATGTCAGAAATGACCAATCAGCTGTATGCTCAAATTTATCGAGATAGGAACCGAACTAATATTACTATTAACAAGAGATATTTGTTAAATTTTACTTAAAAGTATGATTTAACCAAATATCAATTTGTGACACACATGCAAGTTACTTGCATGTTCTTTGGCATGTACATGTAGGCTTAAAATCAGTACTAGTTAGGAAAAAAATACTTACCTTTTATGATACAAAATGTAGTTAAAGATCCTTTTTGTAAATAATGAAAATGGTAATGTAGTAATCTTTCTAATTGTAGGTCGAACATATATTGGACTTTTGAAATCCTGTCTAGAAATGTATGGACAACAGCAGAGTGAGATGTGTTTTACACCTTCCCCTATCCGTGCTGAATGGATACTGACATTTATCTGTATAATTCTTGGTATAATGTGTGTCACAACAACCATAATATTACTAATTATATCTCACTGGAAATATCGAGTGATGAAACATGCAAGATGGCTTGGATTTGCTGCCAGTAAGTATTCTAGTAGTGTTTCCTTGGCGAATACAGCACACTAACATGTTCATGTGCCTTTCCTAAGTCAGGAACCTTACTAGTGATTGTCTTTAGATTGAATTTTTATGCTCCATTTATGGGCATTATTTTTTCTGGTCTGTGTGTCTGTTTGTTCGTCCGTTCCTCCTGCTTCAGGTTACAGTTTTTGGTCGAGGAATTTATTGATGAAGTTGAAGTCCAATCTTTCTAATTTTAATGCCAAATGAGAGATTTTACCTTATTTTCACAGTCCACTGAACATAGAAAATGATAGTGTGGATGGGGCATCCATGTACTAGGGACACATTCTTGTTTAGACTTAGTTAAAATTAACCAGTAATATCAAAACTTAGCAGGAATCTTTCAAATAATAATATTTTGGTTCTGATCAAATGAAAAACATGGCTGTCAGAGGCAATCTTTGATTTTGATTTGAAAACAACTGTATGGACAAACATTTCAAACTTTAAGAGATCAATGCAAAACAAAGGCTGAAGCTAACTTTGTCAAAGAGTTTAATACTTCTTATTAAAGTTAAAATTCTAAAATTTTAGGCGTTAGTTGATATTATAAATATATATCAGGTGAGTGACTTAGGCTTCTTGTCATTAGTACTTTTTGTAAAAAAAATAACATACATATTGAATGGTACCAATTTTGCCGTACCAGATGAGCATTTTGACAATCAAGGTCTCTTGGTAAAGCTGCTCTATTATTATTTTTCCATGTGTCAGGCTTTATTATGAATGCATATTTTCAATATAGTAGCTTGCATAAATGCTGTTCCTTACATATGCTTTTCTTCATATTTTCAGTGATTCTGTTCTGTAAAGCTGCAGTAGTATTTCCTATAGGATTTAATATGGATCAGATTGGTGGAGAGCCGTATCAGTTGCCTAATAATTACCAAGTTGGAATCTCATATATCTTTTTTGTTCTGGCTTTATGGATAACTGTTGTATCAGAACTTTTTGCCAGTAAAGTCTGCTTACCACATTTCTAGAACTAATGTTTCTAACATTGTTGCATGAACAAAAGAAAAGCAAGCCTATCTTTACATCATGTACATGGTTAAAAAAAATAATAATTGGTGTAATTTTCCAAGATCCCTTCTTAAGAGTGTGTCAATCAGCAGGACTGGAATACACTTGGTAGAGCACATGAGCAGTTGAAAAAAAATCCAGAAGTTAAAGTTTATAGTTAAACTGTTTATGAACGGCAATCAGCATCAGAACAGATTAGCGACATGCTATTCCCTATATATGTGAACAATCAGATTGTCATGTTTGAATACAATGTATAATTATTTTGTATATAGATCAAGTAGAATTGTAATATTGAAATGCATTTAATATATGTACATGTATTCTCTAGTTATATAATCAAAAATGCTACTTTTAAAAATGAAATTAATGAGAAAATAATCTTGACTTTACGGGAGATGTGCAATAGACATCATTCAATTAAATTTGATTTTGTTGTGTACGAATAGCATTGAAGTAATAAAATTATACAGATATAGTAACAAATTGTGATTTTATCTGTGATTATACATTAACGTCTGAAGTCAACATTAAGGACAGTACCAGTTCAGATTGGAAATAAGTGGTGACATAAAAGATATATGATTGCATTGTTTTGAATAAACCTTCTCAAGATTAGCTGGTCAATTGATATCAAATGATCTCAAATGTACAAAACCTCAAGATAAGTTGGACAATTGAAATCAAATGAACAAAACCTCAAGATAAGCTAGACAATTGTAATCAAATGAACAAAACCTCAAGATAAGCTAGACAATTGTAATCAAATGAACAAAACCTCAAGATAAGCTAGACAATTGTAATCAAATGTACAAAACCTCAAGATAAGCTAGACAATTGTAATCAAATGAACAAAACCTCAAGACAATCTGGACAATTGTAATCAAATGAACAAAACCTCAAGATAAGCTGGACAATTGTAATCAAATGAACAAAACCTCAAGATAAGCTGGACAATTGTAATCAAATGAACAAAACCTCAAGATAAGCTAGACAATTGTAATCAGATGAACAAAACCTCAAGATAAGCTAGACAATTGTAATCAGATGTACAAAACCTCAAGATAAGGTGGACAATTGTAATCAAATGAACAAAACCTCAAGATAAGGTGGACAATTGTAATCAAATGAACAAAACCTCAAGATAAGCTAGACAATTGTAATCAAATGAACAAAACCTCAAGATAAGCTAGACAATTGTAATCAAATGAACAAAACCTCAAGATAAGCTGGACAATTGTAATCAAATGAACAAAACCTCAAGATAAGCTGGACAATTGTAATCAAATGAACAAAACCTCAAGATAAGCTGGACAATTGTAATCAAATGAACAAAACCTCAAGATAAGCTGGACAATTGTAATCAAATGTACAAAACCTCAGGATAAGCTGGACAATTGTAATCAAATGAACAAAACCTCAAGATAAGCTAGACAATTGTAATCAAATGTACAAAACCTCAAGATAAGCTAGACAATTGTAATCAAATGAACAAAACCTCAAGACAAGCTGGACAATTGTAATCAAATGAACAAAACCTCAAGATAAGCTGGACAATTGTAATCAAATGAACAAAACCTCAAGATAAGCTGGACAATTGTAATCAAATGAACAAAACCTCAAGATAAGCTAGACAATTGTAATCAGATGAACAAAACCTCAAGATAAGCTAGACAATTGTAATCAGATGTACAAAACCTCAAGATAAGGTGGACAATTGTAATCAAATGAACAAAACCTCAAGATAAGGTGGACAATTGTAATCAAATGAACAAAACCTCAAGATAAGCTAGACAATTGTAATCAAATGAACAAAACCTCAAGATAAGCTAGACAATTGTAATCAAATGAACAAAACCTCAAGATAAGCTGGACAATTGTAATCAAATGAACAAAACCTCAAGATAAGCTGGACAATTGTAATCAAATGAACAAAACCTCAAGATAAGCTGGACAATTGTAATCAAATGTACAAAACCTCAGGATAAGCTGGACAATTGTAATCAAATGAACAAAACCTCAAGATAAGCTAGACAATTGTAATCAAATGTACAAAACCTCAAGATAAGCTGGACAATTGTAATCAAATGTACAAAACCTCAAGATAAGCTGGACAATTGTAATCAAATGAACAAAACCTCAAGATAAGCTGGACAATTGTAATCAAATGAACAAAACCTCAAGATAAGCTGGACAATTGTAATCAAATGAACAAAACCTCAAGATAAGCTGGACAATTGTAATCAAATGTATAAAACCTCAAGATAAGCTGGACAATTGTAATCAAATGAACAAAACCTCAAGATAAGATAGACAATTGTAATCAAATGTACAAAACCTCAAGATAAGCTAGACAATTGTAATCAAATGAACAAAACATCAAGATAAGCTGGACAATTGTAATCAAATGAACAAAACATCAAGATAAGCTGGACAATTGTAATCAAATGAACAAAACTTCAAGATAAGCTGGACAATTGTAATCAAATGAACAAAACCTCAAGATAAGCTGGACAATTGTAATCAAATGTACAAAACCTCAAGATAAGCTGGACAATTGTAATCAAATGTACAAAACCTCAAGATAAGCTAGACAATTGTAATCAAATGAACAAAACCTCAAGATAAGCTAGACAATTGTAATCAAATGAACAAAACCTCAAGATAAGCTAGACAATTGTAATCAAATGTACAAAACCTCAAGATAAGCTGGACAATTGTAATCAAATGAACAAAACCTCAAGATAAGCTGGACAATTGTAATCAAATGAACAAAACCTCAAGATAAGCTGGACAATTGTAATCAAATGAACAAAACCTCAAGATAAGCTGGACAATTGTAATCAAATGTACAAAACCTCAAGCTGGACAATTGTAATCAAATACACAAAACCTCAAGATAAGCTAGACAATTGTAATCAAATGTACAAAACCTCAAGATAAGCTGGACAATTGTAATCAAATGAACAAAACCTCAAGATAAGCTGGACAATTGTAATCAAATGTATAAAACCTCAAGATAAGCTGAACAATTGTAATCAAATGAACAAAACCTCAAGATAAGTTGGACAATTGTAATCAAATGTACAAAACCTCAAGATAAGTTGGACAATTGTAATCAAATGAACAAAACCTCAAGATAAGATAGACAATTGTAATCAAATGTACAAAACCTCAAGATAAGCTAGACAATTGTAATCAAATGAACAAAACATCAAGATAAGCTGGACAATTGTAATCAAATGAACAAAACTTCAAGATAAGCTGGACAATTGTAATCAAATGAACAAAACCTCAAGATAAGCTGGACAATTGTAATCAAATGTACAAAACCTCAAGATAAGCTGGACAATTGTAATCAAATGTACAAAACCTCAAGATAAGCTAGACAATTGTAATCAAATGAACAAAACCTCAAGATAAGCTAGACAATTGTAATCAAATGAACAAAACCTCAAGATAAGCTAGACAATTGTAATCAAATGTACAAAACCTCAAGATAAGCTGGACAATTGTAATCAAATGAACAAAACCTCAAGATAAGCTGGACAATTGTAATCAAATGAACAAAACCTCAAGATAAGCTGGACAATTGTAATCAAATGAACAAAACCTCAAGATAAGCTGGACAATTGTAATCAAATGTACAAAACCTCAAGCTGGACAATTGTAATCAAATACACAAAACCTCAAGATAAGCTAGACAATTGTAATCAAATGTACAAAACCTCAAGATAAGCTGGACAATTGTAATCAAATGAACAAAACCTCAAGATAAGCTGGACAATTGTAATCAAATGAACAAAACCTCAGGATAAGCTGGACAATTGTAATCAAATGAACAAAACCTCAAGATAAGCTAGACAATTGTAATCAAACGTACAAAACCTCAAGATAAGCTAGACAATTGTAATCAAATGAACAAAACCTCAAGATAAGCTGTGATTGACAACATATTTGTTACGTTGGGGATTTTTTCTTCACCAAACAATCGGTATTCCTATTGGAGTCAAATATACTTCGCTTCTGGCAGACTGGTACTTTTATTTATATTAGGCTGACTTCCTTAAGGAGCTTCGTAAAAAGAATGAAAGAAGTTAGCATTATCTTACTTTTTAGTTTTGCATTATTGGATGCATTTAACAGTCACCAAATTTTAAACATAAAGTGAGAGAACATCATATATAAAGCTAAATGTGAAGTTAAAAGGATACTGCTAACTTCTTTTCTTTATTCCTAAGAAGTTTCTCAGAGCTGTATGAAATAAGTCTCATGTGAATGAAGGAACGATCCGGCATGAAGAGATAGTTCTCGTGAGAATGCCGATTGTTTGTTAAAAAAAACTACCATCTAAACGTAACAAAAATGTTGTCAATTAAGAAATCTGGCATATTGAAAATGTCGGTTTCCGAGAATTTTTGTTTGAATCGGAATTAATTTTACAAAGTAGGATTTATCACTCATGAAGAAACGATACTTGTTAGTACAATGGCAATTCTTTTTTTATGAAACAAAGCAGGACGAACACTTTCAATTTGTCTTTGGGGCTGGAATGGGAAATATTTTTGTAAAGTGTAGAAAATTCAGATGTGTTAAGACTTTTGTACGACGAAAGAGTATTAGTATATATATAAATAAAGGATCTTTGGAATTTTGTAAGTATCCACATCTGATTATGAGCAAGAACACAGATTTGAATTAAAAAAATCACGTATCCCAAGTTTAAGGGACTGTCTTGAATGTTATACAGATAGAAATGAAATGAAATATAACATAAGATCATAAAAATGTAAAACTAGCTTGAAAATTTGCTGCATCATAGTACCGACGATGATATGATTTTGCATTTTGACTAAAGCTATAGTAGTAAAAACCGTTGAAAATTCATATCGATCTAGGTCATCGACATATCATCCTAATGTTTAGATAAGTGGATTTATGAAAGATTGATAAATGAAAAGAAAGACTATTTGACTTCAATTCTACAATAAAGTAACTACGTAATACCAATTGCCAGTTTGATGTAACACATGTAGATCAAGAATCCCTTTTTTTTAAACTTGATAGTTTAAATTTGAATACAAGTACAGGTATAAAACACATTTAAACCAGATTCATCAAAGATGGCCCAAAACGCTGGCCAAACCGATACATTATTTGATGAACCAATCTATTGAAACTTGAAATGTCAAATGAATTGCAAAAGACAATTCACGTTTGTGCAATCAATTCCTTATTCAGTTTTCGACCTAAAAACTTAAGAAAAGTTTTGCAGACATATTGAAGTTTAGAAGTTGTTTGAGAAATTTCGTTTCAATGTCCCAGTGAACAAATTTTGTTGAAGACGAAACCTTTGTTGTGAGTTACCAGCTCCTGTTACTGGTTTCAATCCAGATCAAGAAAGTTTGCGCACCTGCCGAAGCTATACATCTCCCATTATGGAGTCATTTACAAATTTAATATGCTGCGTAAAATTTTTACGTCTATCGTGCAGCCACCTCCTGTTTTCCGATGCTTTTAAATTTAAAAAATTTTCAATTTCAAGGAAAATATTCGTCAAAGTGTTTTTGACCTCCACGGAAGGGAACGATTTTATATGATGAGTTGTAGCGTTTCAGTTTTCATCATTTGGTCTTTGGTAGAGCCAGAGACATATAATTATGTATTATATGTCTCTGGTAGAGCTATCTCATTTGCAATGATACCACATCTTCATATCTTCAGATAGTTGCTGTATTCGTTATATATTAGTAAATCAACTAATGCCTGTATTAAGTCAGGAAATGACAATTGCAATCCATTCGTTTATACAATGTGTTTGAGCTTTTGATTTTATCATTTTATTAGGGACTTTCCGTTTTGAATTTTCCTCGGAGCTCGGTATTTTTTGTTTTCTTTTTTCTTGTACATGTTGTTAATGAATTGTGCCCGGCATGTTTTTCATGTTACATATTTTTTTAATTAACTAGAGGTAGAGGGTACTTTAAAGTATAAATAAATATAGAAACAATATTAAAAGAATGAGAGAATACTTTCTAATACATTTACTGATAACTATATATATATCTATGTAATTTGTTACATCTATAAGCTGCGAACTTTATACAACAAGATCAGATTGATTTTGTATTTTCCTTTGTTTGTTAAATTTACAGTTCACATATTTTTATATGTTTTAATTTCAAAATGGATTAAAGGCAATTGGTTTAACATCCCAAAATTTTCATTTTGTATGTAGCTTTCCAGTTTTAGAAATAATTTCATGTGAATGGCATCCTATATATAATACTGCAGAAAGTCCTTCCATGGAAATGGCGAGGGGATGATGGATATTCCGAACCTATGACCTTGGTATTGTAGATGGTCAGTAGATGACCATTGTTGTCCAGTATGTGTAGTTTATAATTGCATTGCTCAGCCACAATAACATTGTCTAGAGGTGTGGTTACCACTGACGTGGGATCAAACTTGTTGACTGAAGGATGTCCGGTATAGATGCTGATGACATCTTCATTCTTTAGTACAAATACTCGTGAAAAAGGGAAATTCTGTACCACAAAAATTTCACCATTCCGGGTACTGGTTATTGACCGAATAGCTCCATCAAACAAACGTTTATTGTTCATATCATTTGTATATATTGTTAGATAGTTTCCACTTGTATCCATAGCAGTAACCCATTTCTGTCCACCAACAACCACTTTTCCATCTTTTGTCTCATGCACACTCGACAGATTATTTATGTCCTCACAGTATACAGAATCTGTCACTTTATTAGATCGAGCCTCGATCTGCTTCAATCCTGGTTCGCTTGTCGCCAGTAGAATATCATTGGTAAGTGTAACAGCTATATCCCATACATCCATTTTATAACTTGATATTATCCTCAATTTATCTCCTACAAGTTTGATACTTTGTAATGCTGTATGGGATGTAATGGGATGGCAATCTGCATCCTTATTTCCATTACCAATCCATAAGGAACGATCCAAGGACTGGATACAGCCAAAAATCTAATATACAGCATTTTGGTCTGGTATTCTTTTATGTATACCAGTTTAAAATTAGTTCGAAACGTGTTTATTCCAGCCTTGTGAGGAACAGAGATTGAAATCATTGCTGTGTCTTGTTTGTTTGCTTTTTTGCCTAGCTGACCCACTTTTTTGCCTTGTTGACCCAGTTTTTTGTATTTATATTGCTGATCCACTTCCGCGCCTTGTTGACTCCTGTATTTGTAGTGTTGACCCGCTCCCGTACCTTGTTCACTCGCGTCCTTGTATCCTTGACCCACTTCCGTGCATTGTTAACTCACGTTTTTGTATTGTTGACCCACTTCCGTGCCTTGTTGACTCACGTCTTTGTATTGTTGGCTCACTTCCTTGTCTTTTTGGCCCACGTCCTTTATGCCAAGAATTATATGTTCCTTTTCAGACTTGAATTTAGAATGTACATTATCTTTACAGTTACTACACAGTAATAAGCTACAATCCAGACATTTCCATTTTACTTTAGGATCCCCTTCACATAACTGACATAGTATGGGACATTGTTCTTGTGGTAGGGACATTGCCATATTTAAAATAAAATATGCAGCTGTCTTTTTTCAAATTTTAATCAGTAATTACCTAGACCATATATAAGATTAGATAATTTTTATAAGTGTAAAGATGATAATTTAATTATTTGAATAAAACTAGATTGTGGTTTTGGTCAATGCGTAAGCAAACCAACACATTCAAACAAAACACACACGGTAATGGTATTCTACAAGTAATGTGTTTATAATCTATTTCAAGTAACCCGTCATATATAAGAATTACTGTTTTCTTGTGAATACTGATTATCGTTGGTCATGAGCAAGCAGGGCTATTAAATGTGCATACATGTCATGTAGAGTATTAATGGAAAGTCTTAGTATGATACAAGGATTTTACATTGTATGATTATGAAAAAGATTAGTATAAGTATTGCAAATGTTGTTTGTGTAGATAACATGATTGTTTTTTGACTATTTTGATTCGAGTGTTACTAAGGAGTATGATGTAGACGGACTTGCTTGCCTGTCACTAAGGAGTATGATGTAGACGGACTTGCTTGCCTGTCACTAAGGAGTATGATGTAGACGGACTTGCTTGCCTATCACTAAGGAGTATGATGTAGACGGACTTGCTTGCCTGTCGTTACAAATTATAAACCTGGTATCTGATGGTTTGTATTACATACAATTTTGTTCGAAAGTCTTGAAGTACATTATAAATGATTTGAAACCCTTATAAAACTATCTTGAAAGGAATGATGATTGATAAAAAAGTAAAGTAACAAAAATTCCCAACTCCGAGGAAAATTCCCTTATCCAATTAAAAAAACCCAACTTCATAACACATTAAACGAATACATAACAGCTGTTGTATACCTTAATTGGTACAGGCAGTTCCTTCTGTAGAAAATGGTGAATTGAGCATGAAGCAGCCCTCTTTTAATTGTAAGATCCTCTTTAATATTTGTAGCGTGGGATCATATTTTATTTTCATTATTGTTGGCAGAACTAGTGTATGGATGGTTCTTTTACAGTCATATCTCCTGCTGTTCTTGATGGACAAAACATATATGCGACATGATATTATTGATTGTATTTGATCGTTTCAAATTAGTTCTTCACAAAAAGTGCAAAGCAAAATCCTTTTAAACAATACACGAATGATTGAGAAAAAAAAAAAACTAGCAATGTTGAAAAAAAATATTCGATCAGATCCAAGAATAGCTTGAATTTGAAATGTTATTTGTCCAGATAAATGGGGAACTTTATGTTAAGGATGCAATGCCCTATGATGTTGTTCCATAATGAATATATACTCATTAGACCTTTAATTAAAGTTGAAGCTAATCAAATTACATAATTTATCTAAATAACTCGAGGTTGATTTATCAGTAATTAAAAGTTTATTGACATATTTGTTATAACTTATTTATGCATATCATGCAAATGATATAGATGCAGTCCTGATTGTATATTGAATAATTGTCTATTTTAAATATTTCTGATTAACTAATACTTCGTTTTAAATGCCTGAGATCGAAAATAATTTGTAACCTTATTATTTACATTATTATTTAAAAATTATTATTAACTTGTGTATTAAAAACAATTTACATATATGACATATTACAAACAATAAGCCATGGCTTCGTGTTGAAGACTGTACTTTGATCTAAAATGGTTTACTTTCACAAATGGTGACGAGAGTTGTCTCATTAGCACTCAAACCACATCTTATATCTAATAACAGTATGTACAAATAACAATAAATAATATGGTTCTTCGCACTAGAAGACAATCGCTTTTGGCGACTTTTTACATAAATAAAACTTGGCTGTTTTGCATCGGTTTAGATTTTAACATCTAGATGTAACACAAATACAAAAATATATCAAGTAATAGAATACATTACTAAAATGAGGTACAGTCAGTAAACATTTCGATTTTTCATGTTACTTTTAATAAAATAAATCTTTTAAAAAAAATAATTTCGAGATTTTTTCTTCATAATTTTTTATGAAATTTTCAGATTGATTAGAATTTCCCTTGTTTATATATGGATTTTTTTGTTGAATAACCTTTTTAATTTTGTAAATCAAATACGGCGGATGAAGATAATTATGTAACCGTTTCTGGTTATACTCGACCAAAAATATATGGTTTGTTAATGTTTTGATATAAATATTTTTTTAACAATATCCCTTTTTACAATATTTTAGTTAAGACCTGATATAGTTGAATTACAGGAAATTATCACGATGCCAGTCCTTATGAGGACCCCCTAATCCCTTATGTTGTTTTAGTCTAATTATCAAATGTTGGAGAAACGTGACTAAACCATTAACTTGTGTATTAAAAACAATTTACACATATGAGATATTACAAACAATAAGCCATGGCTTCGTGTTGAAGACTGTACTTTGATCAAAAATGGTTTACTTTCACAAATGGTGACGAGAGTTGTCTCATTGGCACTCAAACCACATCTTATATCTAATAACAGTATGTACAAATAACAATAAATTAAGTCAGAAATTTTATGTTTACAAAATATCTTTGCAATAAACTGTTTCTTTATTTAAAAGAAAAAATGTTATATTTTCCTACGTTTTGTGTTTCACCAGACAATAATTCTATTAACCTAAAAGTTGATGGCCTAGACCAGTAATATTTCTTTGTATATTTTACGCAAATAAGTTTATCTGCTACATTGTTGGACGAAATGAAACTTGTCTTATATAACTCTTGAATCACAACAAAATTGAATTTCTTCATATGTTATACATGAAGTAACACCATAACGTCTAGTTTTGATATAAAAAGAGTTATGTGAAGACAAACGAACCCCAGTTGTACATTCTAAATGTTATACAATCTCTTTTTTGTTGATAAATTTCTATTTACAATTTATCTTTATCTTTTTCAGAAGTAGGTAGAAAATTGTTCATTAAGTGCCAAAACTCCGTTAAAGAACTACTGACGACTTCGACAAATCAAACTTATTTAAGTTAAAAAATGTAGTAAGGAAATAATAGGTAATGACTTTATTTAAAGAGGCTGATACAATTAGCATTCACTAATCTACATTGCCCCTCACTAAGAACAAACAGTACAAATATTACAAAGCTTACAATTTGAACATATTATGTAGATGCAATATTCATTCTCACTATACACTGTCTGTAGAACAAGAGAAAATTACATTAATATATGTATATATACATGAAATATAAATCATTAAAATACATGAGTGAGTTGTTGTAAATTATTTACAGTCAAGAAATTTATACATTTTTGTTCAAAAGTGTCGATGTTTTACAACATTTTATTTCATTATTCCAAAGTATTGAGGAGCTATATGCAAAAGATTGCTGCATTGTAGTAATCAGGTGCAATTTTTGTATCTTCCTGATCGTATTTGCTATTGAAGTGCCTATGAGACCTTTTTTAGTTTTAAAGATTTTTTTCAGATATTTAACCTCCTTAAAGAAGTCGTCTTACAATTTTGATGAAATGGGTATAATTTCAATATTTCTGCCCATGTAAAATTTTCTCTACACATATCGGTTTTCATGATAATAGACAAAACTTGCAATTTACCCGTATTTTCTATTTCTAGCTATGTAGCAAGGTGGGGTCATCTGATACATTTTTATCCAGCTTTTACGGAGGGTAGAGCGCTCACAAACAAGTTTTACCCGACATCATTCGTTATGTGCCTGTTCCAATCAAGAAGCCTGTAGTTCAGTGGTTGTCATTGGTTCATGTATGTGCTCTTAGTTTTTCGTAAATTGTTTTGTTCATCATTTTTTTTTATGTCGTGACCTTTAACAGCCGACTATACAGTATAAGGTTTTCTAATTGTTAAAGGTCGTATAGTTGCTTTCAACTAGTTTTGAACTTTCAATTGGTGGATTGTTGTTCCAATTGTAATCATACAAGATCTTCTTTTTATATACCTAAATGATGATGGCGGCAAAGTTTGGTCTATAGTAGTTTTAAAGGGGATTTTTGTAAACGTTAACGACGAACGAAGGAAAACAAATGCCCAGTAAGCAAAAGGATATCCTTAGATTTGATACATGCATGCATGATTGTAGAAAAAAATTATTATTTATCAAAATTTTGTCAAGTAAATAAACATGTTGATACAGATAAGGAAGAGCAATAAAATATAGTACTTGTGATACAAAATAAAGTCCTTAGTAATTAGACATACTTTTCCTATGAACTTATTTGCCACGAGTATATTAAAAAGTATGCACAAAACAACTGATAAAAAGTTCTATCTTTTTTTATTCATCAGAGTTAGATATATATCATTAAAACAAACTAGATATTGCCTGGAGTTTTATACACACAAGAGCTGTCTTCTTAATGATTAGTTGCTGGTTTAGTTTTATTATGCCAACTTACAATCTTGGTTTTTTAAATGAGTAAGTATTCTTGTTGAAGGTAAATCAAGGAAAGCAATTCAGATGCACAAAGTTTCTTATGATTTATTTTTATTTTATAAATTAATTTTGTCTTTGTTTTCTGAACTGCTTCTCAAGGTATATCAGAAGAAAAAGATTAATTCGTCATCAATAATTTCAACATAAACAAATATATAGATTAAAGTTATTTGTTAAAATTATATAACCATGACAGTTTAAATATTGTACCAAGAGCATATTGATTTTGTAGTATTAAGTTTTAAGATTTGTTCGTTATATGCAACAAAATTAGCATCCCTTGATGTTCATCTGGTATAGTTTTCCCCCACCTAGACATCCTATATATAATACTTCCATTGTACTGGCTAAACATCTTGGATATTTTAAACCTATGTTCTTGGTGTTATAGGTTGTAAGTAGGTGACCATTGTTGTCAAGTATATGTAGTGTATGATTGATATCGTCAGCCACAATAACATTGTCGACTGGTGTGACAACTACTGACATTGGATGGAACTTGTTGTGACTATTGACAAGCGGATGTCCTGTGTAATCATTATATCGTCTTTACCTAACACGAACACTTTTGGATTATTAGTTCTCTGTATAACAAATATATGACCATTAATTGTACTAGTGATAGACAAAATATTTCCATCAAAATAAGGTTTACGGTTCATATCATTTTCATACCTTTTCAGAAGGTTACCATCTGTATCCATAACAACAACAAATTTCCGTCCACCTGCTATAACCCTGTTAGCTTTGGTTACATGCACACTCATGAGAGCGGTTCCTGCGCAGAAGTTTGAATCGGTGAGTCTATTGGATCTTGGCCTGATCTTCACCAGTCTAGGTTTCCCTGTAGCCAGTAGGATGTCGTTGTCAGGAGTAACTGCTATATCCCATACAAGCATGTTAAAACTGGATTTGATATTCAGTTTACCTTCGTCAATTCGTACATGCTGTAGTGCTGTATGTGTGGTTAAGGGATTAAGGCCTTCCTTGTACATTCCATTTCCAATCCATTTTGAACCATTCAAGGATACTGCTAGCAATTCAATGTCGTCAAGGTTTGTCTGGTATTCTTGTATGTTTATAAGTTGAACATTAGTTGGAGAACTGTATACTCCAGCTTTTAGCTGACCAGACATAGACATCATTTCTTTGTCTTGATGGTCCACTTCCTTACCGTGTAGGCCAACATCATTGACTTGTTGGCCCATATCCCTGTCTTGTTGTCCCAATTCCTTTATGTCAATTATTCTTTTATCTGTTTCAGTTTTGGAATTAGAAGATTTTTTACTTTGACATTTAAAACACATTAACCTTTGCATTTTACAGTAGGGTCCACTTCAATTAACTGACATTGAATGGGACATTGTCTTTGTAATCTGCATATTAACATGATATTATTTTTAATCTTTTTTCAACTATAAATCAGTTATTACCATCAATTTATATGATATATGATAATTGGGTGTTAACTTATCAATTGATAGTTAATCATATGAATAGAACTAAAATTAGGGTTGTAGTCATCGATACAGTGACCCGATAATATAGTCAAATCAAACATACATATAGTGAGTTTCATCTCATTATTTTGTTTGTATTTACAGCAAGGTGGAATAAAAGGAAAGTATACATAAGAAAAAAAAAATAAAAAAAAATAGTAAGAACAAATTCATATCTGTATTAACAAACGCAACAGTAGTATACCGCTGTTCAAAAGTCGTAAATCGAAAAAAAACAAATCCGGATTACAAAATAAAATCGAGGGAAACACATCAATTATAAGAGGGAAATAATGGAACAACAGAAACACTGGGAAAAAAACCAACCAAACGCAAACATACTAAGAAACGGACATTTTGATAATAACTATAACTTTGTTAGAATTAACAGTTTACAATACTTGTACTGTAAATGTTTCAATCAAAATTACATGATTATTTTACTAAAAAAAACAAAATTGCGTTTTGTATAAATGTCAAAATCTTCCATTGTATAGTGTCTAGGTTTTCTCCTTTGAATCTAGAATCACCTATCTTTCCAAACTATAATCATTTATATACTGATGCACATCTATATGTGAATGAGATAATTGTAAATTATTCTAACATGTTCTATTTTCTTTTAAATAAACCTTAAACGGATATTAATAGATACTTTAACTTACCTAAAAAGTTTTTATAACATGTAAAACAAGTGAAACTGCGAGCTACTGCTCACTGATGATACCCCCGCCGCAAGTGGATAATATTAATAGTGTAAAAATATGTGTTCGGTAAACAGGAAATTGTCGAGTGATGAATCTGAAAACGCATCACATGGTATAGCTGACTTATATAAATCCTGAAACCAAATTTCAGAAATCCTTGTATTGTAGTTCCTGAGAAAAATGTGACGAAAATTTTCAACTTGGCTATCATGTGTAAAATCATACAAGTGTTCGGTAAACAGGAAGTTGTCAAGTGATCAATCTGAAAACGCATCACACGGTATAGCTGACTTAGATAAACCCTGAAACCAAATTTCAGAAATCCTTGTATTGTAGTTCCTGAGAAAAATGCGACGAAAAATATTCATGGGACGGACGGACTGACGGAAGGACAGACAGAGGTAAAACAGTATACCCCCCCTTTTTTTAAAGCGGGGGTATAAAAAACTTTACTCCTTCAATAAAACTAGTCTTGAACAGGGAATGGTATTAGTTCAGATCAAGTTACTACATGTATTTTAGTACTTTTTCAGATATAATTCAATACCAATATATACATTAGTCATAATTACAACACAATTTCTTATTTTAAAAAAATGGTAAAAAAAATGTTCAACTATATCTGGTGAATGAATGATTGTAATGTGTCTGGCAGATATCTTCTGACCTTGGCCTCATTTCCTGCTTCATTGGTCGATGTTAAAAATAAATTGTGTTTAGGTTTGTTTTTCAACCACCATAAGTAAAAGTTTAAACTATATTTGATTTAATGCATGATTGTAAGGTGTGCATGTCTGTCTGTCAGGATTTATTTGACCTTTTTGTGTAAAACCAATGACCATACAGACTTAGTTCAACCCACCATATTTTTTTCTTCTTAAAAATGTCCTGTACCAAGTCAGGAAAATGGCCATTGTTATATTATAGTTCGTTTCTGTGTGTGTTACATTTTAATGATGAGTCGTAGTTCTTCTCTTGTATTTGATGCGTTTCCCTCAGTTTTTGTTTGCAACCCGGATTTGGTTTTTTCTCAATCGATTTATGAATTTCGAACAGCGGTATACTACTGTTGCCTTCATTTATATATAAAATCAATGATCAGTAAAGCAGACGAGACATTTCAGCGTGTGCGTTCTTAAATAAATAAACTTAGTGTATATGTCAAAGAGAAATTTAACAAATAAACATTAAAAAAAGCCCTCAAGACTTAATTTCGAAATTTCATCTTTAAAATTGTTCATTTATTCTCAGAAACTATTTATCTTTATAGTGAGGAATACTCTTTATCGTTTTAGTGTAAATTTTTTTTGCACTCAGTGACCTTTGACCTTGGGTGCAAATTGAAGTTCACACGAACTTAAGATTATTGGTGTAGGTCCAAGGTCTCTACGACTTCCGGTTCTCAAAATACAATCTTTTAGAAATACGAGTATATATTTTTCAAGGGAAGTAACTCCTTATAAAGGTAAACAACAAATGATTGTGTATGTTTATTAACATTGCCATCTGTTCTTGTATATGCTGTTTTCATATCCATTCTATCTCTAACATTTTTTGAGAAAAATGCAAATAAAAGAAATTGCTTAAGGGGATATAACTCTCATAGGGGATGATGAAATCCTATGCAGCCTCATATGAAAAAACATCATAATGAGATCTACTAATTGTCCAAAAAAAGTCATGATATCTTTAAAAACAACGAAAGTGGGGGGGGGGGGGGGGGGGGGGGTTGAATGTTGAAAAAAATCAATAAAAGGGAGATAACTTCTAAAGGAGATGATGAAATCTTACAAAAGTTCATCTGGTAAAACTTCATGATGGGGTCTATCGATGGTTTAAATTTGGTATTGATAACTCCAATAGAAGCGATAGGAGGGCGTGCTAAAAAATGCTGGAAGTGTTTGATCTTTGGATTTTGCCATTTGATAAGGGATTTTCTGTTTTGAATTGTCTTTGGAGTACGATTTTTTTTATTTTACTTTTATCCTATCAATTAAAGAAAATAACTATCGTAAAGTGTTCAAAATTAGAAGATACGGTATGATTGCCAATGAGATAACTCCTCTCAAATAAAGTGGATGTAAGCAACTTAAGTATGCATGTATGCATGCCTTCATAAAAAGTAGTTTATTGTCTGTGTTGCTAAAAACTTTCATAATGTGACTAACAATTGAAATTTTACAATAACAGTATCAAAATAACAAAGAGACCAAACGTTGTAATGTTTTTTATTTTATTTTATAAAGTAAGCTTTTTTTACCAGTATTGTTATATCTATACTGTTAAACGAGAAGACCTCATTTTGTGTGTCGCTTCTCTTCCTCCAACAATAAATTAATCATCATACCTCTTTGTCCTATAGGTACCGTATATCGTCACATTTGTCATCCATTCTTATGACTATTCAGTTTGGGTTATTTTGGGAGAAAAACGAAAATAAAGGCGTCCGGATATTGATTCCGTATTCAAACCGACTTTTAAGTAAGATAAGTCCATTAATTCTGTAGGTCATATTCGTGAACAGGATTGTAGTTGACATAAGGAACAAAACGGTATTCAATATCATTATGTGAAACGTAACTTTGTTAAGGAAAAACTGAGAAAATGGTCCACATAGAACAAGTTGGGCTACCCACAACACCCTGGTGAAATTAAGTCGATAGTCATTACTATACAACTTTTGTCACTGACATTTTATCAGAACGACATACTTGTTATCATATGGAATAACTTATCTACACATATCAAATAGGCCTGTATTCAACAGGTAATGATGTTATCGATAATAGTATCATCATTTTTAAAACCCACCATTTTATCTTAATTGACAGGGCCAACTAAATCCCAAAATGTATCTCCTCCATTCTATAGCAGCAAATTGCCTGTCATCTATTCACACCATTCATTTAATATATTTTTGAATATGCTTCATTACATGCCAATTTTGGCCTTGACAGATTCCTATGGAGGAAGTTCAAAAAGAAACCAGATAAAATCCGCTTGTTCAACTCTGGAAAATAATTGTCTCATTGGCAAAAATAACATGTCTCCTTATTTGTATATAGGTGTACTTTGGAATAACAATGTTCCTAAAAGCAAATTATATTTCACCTTGAAGTCCAGATGTGTTGTTTTCTGTCAACAATTTGTTTAAGTTTAAGGTGAAGCCTTGATGCTAAGCCAATGATATTTAGTATGCAACAGTACAAGAAAGAAGGGTTAATCTATACACAAATTCAGACGAAATTCATGGTAGGGTATACTAAACCTTTAATTTACAAGAATAAGGAACAAACCTTTATAAAGGATGCTAAATTTAAAGCTGGCTTGCTTCAAAACATTCATTTTTAATGGTATGTTGCACAATAATAAAGGCTCAAGACTGATACCCAATGGATTTTATCTGTCGAAAAGATTGTCAATGAACCCCAAACATATATGTCTTCAGTTAAATATAGTTAAAAAAGGCAGTTTCACAGACCTTATTGTTAATTGTTATCTAAGGTACCAGGCTTATAATTTTATACGCCAGACGCATGTTTCTTCTACATAAGACTCATCAGTGACACTCAGATAAAAAAGTTAGAAAGCCAAGCAAGTATAAAGTAGAAGAACATTATGGACCCAAAATTCTAACAAAAAAGTTGTGCCAAATACGCCTCATGTAATATATGCCTGGGATAAGAAAATCCTAAATATTTCAAATAATTCATACTTTTGCAAACAGTGAATTTATAAAAATGTCCATATAATTGATATTCATGTCAACACGAATATTCAGACTACTGGGCTTGTGATACATTCTAGGACGTAACATCCACCATCAGTGACATTGACCCAGTGGGGTTAATAGTTATCAAAGATACCAGGCTTATAATTTTATACGCTAGACGAGCATGAATTATTATTGCTGAAAACTGCATGTTGTACTTCAAATGTCAAGAATGATTACATTTAAAAAGTATACCAATGAAAACAGATAGATTGTAAAATGTATTAACAATAACAAGTCAGATAACTCATAAAGATGGTTACCTGGTCATGTTGTCCACAAAATCAACAAAACAATGGTATAAAAACATAATCATGTTTTATTACAGAATTAAGTCAAGTTATGTACAAAACTATCAGTAATCTGCTTAATTCAAACATGTATACACACTCATGTGACTTACATTCTATATATCTGATAATATACAGAACAAATGTGCCTTTACTTTAAAGGTGGGGTTTAATATGGAGGGTCAAGCATTTCATTACACAGCAAAATATTATAAATAATGTAAATTAAATCAATAGTTTTACTTTGGGTATTTATATGACTGGTCAGTTTTCTGTGTTAATGTATCTAAATTTATCTGTTAAACAGTCATTCAATTTTTACAATGAAAAAAGGTCTAAAAATAAGATTCATAGGCAGAGATTCAAATTGTAGACCCAAGAAAAGTGAGAAAAAAAAACACTAGAACAAAATCCAATTAATTGACTGAAATTCTAAAAAGTATATTACAACAGCACAATGAGGTATAATAATTCAACAACAAAAAAGACAAAACTTGGCACTATCACATGTAAATGCTAAATTAAATCAAGTACTTCAACTTGACATAGCCTGCTATATCTCAACTAGCCATATTAGGTTCACTGTGTTCCTCTTCACACATGACAAAACTACCCTGGCTTCAGTTACAGCCATCATCATTGGGTTAATTCCCATTTTAACTTCTAAGAATTATGAAAGTTTAAAGTTATTCTTTTCTTATTCTAAACTGGCAGTCCTCTTTAAACTTAAAAAAACAACACCATTTTAAGCAATTGGATTTGAAATAAATAATATTGTCCTCCCTAAATATTCATAACAATTTCTAGACTTAACAAAACTACATATGGTCATCATTGTTTCAAATCAAAAACCCTATTTTAATATTTTAACCTTTTAAATCCTCAAGTGAAGAGGAATAAGATCGAAAATAAATTATGGCTACTGGTAATACTGCAATCTATGAATTTTATAAAACAAATGCCATCTGTTTTCATGATAAATGAGGTTCATATCTAGAATATCTGATGTGTAAAATGACTTGTAAATTAAAAATCTAATAAATAAAGATCTATCACAACAACTGTTTATTTGTTGACTTCCTTCATTCTGTTAAGTGCACTGCCAGCCTGAAACCAGGTTATTTGTCCTGCATTAAATGTATGATTCAGTTGTATAGTGTCTTTAGAACCATCTGAATGTTTTATTTCACATGTCACTGGCTGTAAAAAAAGAAGCAAAAAAACTACATCAGAAATTCAATAACACCTATATATAAGATCAATTCAATATTATTCTATCAAGTTATGAAAATAAATATCATTAAGAAGAGTTCTTTTTTATAGTTGTACAATAATTACAATGTCTATTTGTTCACCATTTGTTTACCGTTGATAACAGCCTCCAATATTACGAGTGTAGAATGACTTGTTTCATTGATGTATACTTTATATCTCCTTTCATTCATTTCAAATCTCTAAACTATTATTGACTTTGCAATTAGACATTTAATTCAGTATATTTAATTGTGCTTCAGTGGTTAAAGAAGAAAATATATCCTAGGATTATTATAATGCATATAAATCACAGGACATTATCATCTGTATGATGCTGTGAGTCGAGTAAGTTGTAAACAGCTTAGAAATGTGCAATAAAAGATTTATTTTACCAAAAAAAAATTTAAAAATATTATACTATGGCAGTGTGTATAGACAAAATTAGTTGAAACACTGCCACAAGTTAGTGTGCCTGTCTCAAGAATCCCACCATTTTAACAATGGTTTCTTTATGCTATATTTATATCAAGTTCAAATTAGATCCCTTTAAGACTTTAGTAGAATGGCAGCAAAGTAGACCTTGTCAACTGATGTGAGTGATTCACACTTGTTGGACACAGTATGATGACCTCTATATGTAGACATAATGTGTTTGATATTGATGTCTCAGACATACAAACCCATATATATATATATATCTCCTTTAGTTAATGATTTCACCTATGATACAATACGTACCTTTCCAGGAGCCATACTACTAAGACCTAATAATGATATTTTATCTGTAGGCTGAATTTTATCATAATCTGATGGATTTGCAAATGTTAATGGTAACATTCCCTGCTTCTTCAAATTTGTTTCTGAAAAAAAAGAGCATTTTAAATGGATAATTTTGCTGCACAACAGTGTTATAACGTGATACTATTGTTTATATAACTAAGTATTTTAAAGAGATAAAATCTAAGACACTTGACCTCAGTTTCCTGTAGTAATTATGAACATACACTAGGGTATGACAGACTGGCTCATTACTTGCATTTTTTCCATTAAACATTCTTTATATTATCAAATACCTCTCGTTTTTATTAATTTGCATATAAAGACCTTTTTCTCAGTTTTCCTACTCATTCTAAATCCTTCAATTTTTAAATACCTACCATGAATTCTGGCAAAACTTTTGACAATGACAGCCCGTCCACCTAAATGTCTTGGTTCTAATGCTGCATGTTCTCGACTGCTACCCTCACCATAGTTCTCATCACCAACAACAACCCAAGGTAAATTCTGAGCCTGTAAATAATATTAAATTAAAATCATACATAAAAATCTGGAAATATTCTGAGTCTGTGAATTAACCCAAATTACATCACAAATAACAGCCATGGTGTATTCCAATTTGTGGAAAGATAATAGAGTTGAAGTAACTATACCTCATGATCTTATATGTCAAAGGAAATCATAAAACAAATTCAATGGTTTCTTTTAAAAATCTTTTTTTTTTTTATCTATGCTATAGTTAATTTTCAGATGGTAATATGTTTTACCTTATAGTATCTACCGGTGGCTGGAACAGCTCCATATTCTTCTGTTAATAGATTCTTTACTTTGTTGATTTCACCATTTTCTGAATTTGTTGCTCTGTAACACAAAAGATGTTTTACAAAAATATATATGTGTAGGGAATTGTGTATTAACTTTGATTTTCCTTTGTTTTTGCAATAAATTATAGTATCCTGCTCTGCTATAACACTTGATCCTGTTCTTTTCCATTAAGCCTGCAATAATATGGGATACACATATGGAATATATAGTTCATCATGAACAGACATTAGTATCATTGAACCCTTTTTCATGTGTTACAAATATTTTCAATGGAATTTCATAATTGTTTCAGCTTTTCCTCCTTTAAACAGACAAATATTGCCAGTTTTACCTTTGAAGGTTGGTAGTTCTCTCTGGTTACTTTGACTTTCAACATCAACAACAAACATATTTTCCTTTAGGCCAAAAATAAAATATTGTTTGTTTCCCCTCCCACTACCGACCCTGTAAAATCGCAGCGACTGGAAAAACTTTAATGGCCATTCTTGTTCAAATTTTTTTTTTCTATGTTGGTTTTTGGTGATATCTTTCCGATGCTGTAATAAACGTGCATTGTTTTTTGCCATACCTTTCCGATGCTGTAATCAAAAAACGTTTTAAATCAAGGCATTTTTGCATTGAAGTGTCTATATGATTCGGAATCAAGGAAAACAAACATTGCCACACAATTTGTGTTGTGTGCAAATGTGATATTTCAAAATAAAAAATCTGAAGCATCTTTCAACCCACTGAGTGCACCTTGATTGGCTTTGTCTTTTACCTCTGTTCCTGTTTAAAGAATAAAATCTTTGAATAAAAATGGTCTGAATCGTGCTTTGAAATCAATCTACTTTTGTTTTCGACTTCTAACAGGTTGGGCACAGCCACAAGTCAGAAAATATTGGATACGTGAATTCCCTGCTTTCAGGGAACCTCCCTGATTTCTGGTGTAAACAAGACCAGTTAAATGTGTTTTTATTTTTCAATTTATGGCATGAAATTGACAAAAGGGCATTTTTTACTTTATAACTGCATCAGTTGAATTTGTAAATACTCAAAGTATTCTAGGAACCACAAAACATGAATAAGTGAAGCCTTGTTTTTTACAAATATTTTGTTTAGGAATTAATTGACTAAGCTGCATGATCCAGGTATAACTGAACACAACTGAATTATGTTCACTTCTATAGAAAATTTTTATTCATTGAATTTTAATTCCTAAGTCATTAACATATCTTTTTGTCATCTCATAATGGATGATCAAGGTATGAATTGGTGAACACAGGAATTGTTTTGTTATGAGTTATGCATCAAATTAGACTTGAAATAAGCTTGATTTTTAACTAATTAAACACTTGCTTTCATTACAATTGTGATCACATGAAGAATGTGTGCTTTTGTAGATTTCATACCATAAAATGAATAGGAAAAAAGGAGGTCCCTGTATACGGTTTTTAACATCAGAAAACTGGGGTGTACACTAAATACAGGGAATATCCCACTTTTTTTTACTTATCTTACCTGTTGAATTTTGTAAAAATTGGTAAAAAAATTGGTAAAAATTCAATATTGAAAAATTATATCAAGAAATAAAATAAAATAATTTCCCTACCTACCTACCCATACCCTGATAACCTCAGTCGGGGAGGGGAAACAAAGATATTTTTAATGTTGGCCTTATTTAATGTGTCCTTAATATTATTAAGGATGTACTTAGGTGAGGTTTTTGAATTTGTGTCAAATGTTCGAACTTCTTGGTGTTTTTCCATACAATACAATGTAAAATATTTTGCCCCATAACACCCATTTATTATTTTCATATAAGATTTATTAGCTCATGAAAGGTCATTTACCAAAATTTTAGAAGATTCTTGATTTTGTTTCTTTGGTTTTGTGACCCAAATAATATCAATGCAAATAAAAGGTTAAAGTCTGAGTCAGCCTTTTCCCCCCATATCTTAAATCTCAAATATCTCGAAAAGGAGGTCCATGACCTATCAATACTTTTAGCTTATTTTTATCCTTGAAGAGTGCTCTACCAGCTTGTAGTATCAATTTTAACTTCTTAATTTATTAATTTTCACCTAACCTCACCTAAGTACATCCTTAATGTTTTCTTACACTGGGAACAGTTGTCATTTGCTTCTTACTCTTATTTTTCATCTTATTTAAATGTGGTCTGTATTTAAGCCATTTATATATAATCCCAGCATTACATTTTTTATAGATCTTTCAGTGAGTTTAAATGAAGTCTTAGTGCCATCAATTTTTGGTGAAATCATACAAACATTGGTATTAGAAAGATGTATCCAGGTCATTGATTACTTACCCAATCATGAAGTTATTTGATATGTTATCTAAATGACCTCTGTATTTTAGCCATTGTCCTGCAGCACTTATGTGGTCTGTTGTACATTTTCCTTTTACCTTAAAAACAAACATGGAATCATTCAAAATTTAACACTATATTTTATGTGTACAATTTCCTACAGCCTGGTAATCACTTTATTACAAAACTACAGAAAAGATTATATTGCAAAGCACGAATGTCATGCATAACTCTTCCCAACTAGAACTGAGTTATTTTTGAAACATACATAATTTTATAACTTCATTCTGTGTTTTTCATCGCAACAACTCTGCATACCTGGTATCCACTTCACGGATTCTACTGTATTGAAGATTAAGCAGGTGTTGGTTCACTGTCGTTTGTATTCCATTATTTAAGTAGCAAATTTCACTTGAATGAAATAACAATATTAGAATATTGACATGAAGCAAGAATATCTATATGGCATCAATACCTTTATAAGAATTAAAGCATCTGTGATATCTTTACCATCCCATTTAGTAAAGGGGGTGAGTAGTTGTAACCTCTGACTCTGTTCATCAACGTTAACTTTCAATGCTGAGCCATCTGATGGTGGTGGTTGGAAGGTATCTTCTCCAGGATCAAATCCATTGGCTGGTAATTCATCTCCATAAGGTGTTTCAAATTTGAATTTAGAACCTGAAACATGTAAAGTAATCTTTGAATTTCATGTTGAACCTGATTAATAGGGTTTACAAATGAGGAAATTAACATTTTTCTTGAATAAATTTCTAGATTTTATGTAAATATCTTAATGCACAAGGCCATTTCAATTATAATCATTGCCAAATAGTTTTAGATATGATTCAATTCTGTTTATAAAACTGTAAAGAATATAGGTAATAATATTGAATGTTGCAGGCAAATTAAAACATGGTAAATGCAGGAGATAACTAATGACAGTTTACATTGATTACTAACCATCAGCAGCTGTTAATGAATCAGTCTCAGGATTAAATCCTAAATCTCCAGCGATAGCTAAAGCTGTGACAAGTTCGGGTGAGGCAACAAAGGCATGAGTGGCAGGGTTAGCATCATTACGACCAGTAAAGTTACGGTTATATGAGGTTACAATGGTATTCTTCTCTCCTTTCTTTACATCTTTTCTGTCCCACTGACCAATACATGGACCACAAGCATTGGCTAATACAACACCACCAATTTCTCTTAGAACTTTGGCCTGAAAACAAATAACAAATTTATAAGATAATCTACTGGTTCCATATCAAAATATTCCTACAACATCTAACTGTTTTAAGGAAGAATAAGGGTCTTACATCATCTTTGATCCAATAATAGAAGCCAAAAAATTGGTCTAGATCTTTAATCAAATTCTAATTTTGTAAGACTTCTTATTCAAATGAGGAAAATTATGTGATTTTATCCCTTATATGAATGTTTTTACAAATACAAAATATTTCATGTTTGATTCAAGTTGTTTTCAATTTAGCCATATAAAGTGATAAAGGTCAGATAAAAGATTTTTTTATTAGAATGTACAGAAAATATTGTTGTTTTGTTTTATTTTGAAACAAGAAACAAGTTTCCTTATCCAAATTTTTTATTTTTATTTTCTGAAAGCAAATCCTCAGAGCTGTTTTCTCACTGTTAAATTTATTTTTTATATTCACAAAATTGATTTTTTCCCCATGTATAATCTTTCCAAAATCTGACAAGTTAAATGTTTGATTGGCTTGCTTACTTTGTTTGTATTAATGCTTTCTGAAGTATTGTTATATAAGATTGACATCTGCAAACAATATAAGTTAGGGGTGGGGGTGTTATATACATTTAAATAACCCCGTATATATACCTGCCCATCCCTTTCTATGGTAGCTCTAATTTGTTCTGAGCCAGGTGTTACTGTGAATGCTGCTTTAGATTTGATACCCTTGTTTACTGCCTGTCTGGCAATACTAGCTGACCGGCTCATGTCTTCATAACTGCTGTTTGTACAACTACCAATCAAACCTGAAACCAAACAAATAGTTCTATAAATTATAGACAAATCCTGGAATGTTGATTCTGACATATACAAAATAGTATACCATGGCACAACTTTCACTAGGCATTTCTAGAATGAAAGATCATTCACATTTGTGTGTATAGTTTGTGATTTATCTTTGTAGAAAACGAATAAGTTTCCAAGTCTGGAAAAAATGAGGAAAAATACCTTGAACAATTCTATTATAGTAGGTGTATATGTAATCTTCCTTGTTTTGGTATGAGATATGCAAAACAAATACTCAATAGCATTCTTGCTCAAATAAACATTATTTTTTTAGGAAATAACAAGTTAATTTTAATGCTCACGGCTATTAACTTGCAAATAAAACAGCAGTGCATATTTTCTTATAAATATCTTTAAACCTTTTTCTTCAAGTTTTATTTCACCTTTATTCTGATGATTTGTTCAAGGATACAATCTCAACAATTATATGAGTAATGACTTACCAACTCTGATGTCCAATGGCCAGTCCTTCTCTTTAGCTATTTGACCAAGCTTTGAAATAGGATTAGCTAAATCTGGAGTAAATGGTCCATTAACATGAGGTTCCAACTGTCAAATATAAATGATTCATGAAATGCTCAAAATATCAAAACATCAAAGTAGAGTATTTTCCATAATTTAAGTTGAGAAAACGAAATCACTAAAGTAAACTCTACTAATCATAAATTATGCAATTGTATTTTACATTCAAAAAACTAAAAATATAAGACCATAGAATATCTATATTACTTTTACACATATGGTCATATTAGTTAGTCAGTTTAGTGAATTTTATAAAGATTCAAACTAGATAAAGGTGGGTTGATTCAGGCCAAATTAGGTATCTTTTAAATATTAATTTACTAATCACAAGATGAATAACACATATATAATTTCAGCTGTTTGAAACTGGTTTTTTTTTGTGTCAATGTAAAACAATATAAAGCACTTATAAGAATGCACAGTATTTACCTCACTGAGATTTATCTCAATCAACTCGTCATATTTACAGTCAGGATCAGCTGATAATAACCCTTTGTAATTATTAGCTAGATCAGCTATAGCTGTAATGAGAAATGTGTATGTAAATTAGAATTTTGTTTTGTAATCATAGCTTCAAGCTAGTCAATACAATCAATAATTAATCATTTTTTTTTGGTGAAAACAACAGAATGGATATGACACAAGTGCACCCATCACACTCTCCTGGATACTGTCTTAATAAAACTAACATTCTTGAACATGAACATAATATTTTTCAAACTTATAAAAATATACTTTTGTAGTTTGGCATAAAAACAAACAATATATAATAAGATACCTGATCTTTCAGTAGCTCTAAGATAGTCCTGCATTCTGTGGTTGTAAGGGAACACTGATGTTGTAGCTCCTATCTCAGCACCCATGTTACAGATGGTACCCATTCCTAATAACAACAATGAATATAATCACTAACAGCATTTTTATTTTATCATAAACATCTCTAATTCAAATAACCTATATAACACAGTTGATATTGTGGAACTGTATAAAAGCAGCTGACTGAATGAAATGTAAATAGTACCTGATATAAGAACACACATACCTGTTGGATAAACAGACTGACATTTATATTTTATTCTTGGAGCACACCTTTCTTGAACTTTTAACTATTGACCCCTAAATCAATAAGTTTCTTCTGCATTCATTTGTATAAGACTTTTTCAGATCAAGCGATGGAACTTGAGGTATCATCTGACCATGTTTTGAACCCACAGATAGACTGACTGTCAGACTACTATGTGCTTTAAAAACAATAATTCCAGGAGCATAATTACTTATTTATGCCAGAAAATTAATACATATACTGTGTAGCTATTTAAAGGTATACCTCTATGAAAAATACCAACTATTAAGTTGCATATCATTCATACACATTTGTTGTCAATGTCCATAATTCTAAAAGACAATATCGATAAGTCTGATACTCTTTTTTCAAGATTAATACTCATAAATGTTTGCAGTATTATACATGGTATAGACACTTCTAAGCCTAACCACACCTGTTGACTGCATGCTTTATCTAGGTCTTTAGTGTGCTTTTCTTCTTCTGGTTACGTCTACTGGAACAAAGATCTACAATAATGTAGTCTTGACACACACTAAAGATCACAGCTGACATTTCAAAATGAACAAAAAATCATCCTTCTTATAAAATAAGAAACAAATATACAAAAGAAGTCTAAAAATTACAATTTGATAATTTCTAACTGTAAATTTTTACACTTAAGTCAATAATAACACCATTACCTGTACATGAAATAGAATCTACACCTGGACCAAAGTACTCAACAATAGCGCCAGTTCCTCCTTTTACTGTAAGAATACCAGCAACTTTAAGAATGATATCTTTTGGTGAAGTCCAACCACTCAATTTTCCTGTAAGCTTTACTCCTATCACCTAATAAAAGATGAAATAATTACATGATCGACTAAACTGCATAATTGATTATGATTGACAATTATTTCAAATTTGTGACTGTGTATGAGATCATAGACTTAACGGTATTTTAATATTAATCCCATATGTCCATTATTCAACATGTTCAATGACACAAATATGTCATTTAAAGTGACCTTCCATCCTTATCAATGCAATCAAAAGGTTATCCATTCCATCTGACCATAATGACCAAACTAATCCTAAGCTGAAAACTCACAAGTTTATGTAATTGCAAAAGTTATTTGACTTGCTTGGTTTGATTTATTGTTATTTAGAGCAAAATGCTTTAAAATAAAAGTTTTTTTTCTTTCCAGGACATCAGATGACTTTATTATATGTAATGGATTTGTGACTACATGGAAGACAATTGTTACCTTTGGACATTTGAGTTCCCAGGGGAGACCAGCCATGACATCTACAGCATCAGCACCACCTACACCAATACACAGTCCTCCTAAACCTCCTCCATTAGGTGTATGACTGTCAGTACCTATCAGTAATACTCCAGGGTAGCCATAATTCTCTAAAACTATCTGTAAATATACCAGTTCATTATACAATTTACATCTTTTCTGTTTAATAATAGCGGGTAACATAATTCTTCGTCATTTAAAATACAGAGTTGATTAAATTAATTTGTTTGCTTGCTATAAGTATGTTTAATGTCTGTCTGCTGATATACTTTTGTCCTCTGTAAGTCTCCAACGTAATTAGTCTACATGTATGTGCAATCCTTGCTCAATCCTAAGTGATTCTAATAAAACTTGTTTTTAGTGCTTCATGCTGATCAAGTTTTATCAAGCTGTTATCTCAGGTAAGTGGAGGGTTGACCACTCCCAAACATATCTAATCTTGTCACATTCTGTATGAGCTTGCTGAAGTCGGGAGCCTGTAATTCAGTTGGTGTCATTAGTTTCTGTCCCCCATGTGTTTTTGGTTTATATCTTTTTTATATATATCATGCCATTGGATAACTTGCTATAATTGTTTTACATATTGTCATGTCAGGTCCTTTAATATCTGACTATAAGGCCAACTAAAATTAATAAGTAGATTTTCATCCAGATTTTTGAAAAAAATGGGGCAGGTGGGAGGATTTTATTTTTCAAATTTTATTTCATATGAAACCCTCTTATGACCAGTTCTTCATAAATGCAAGTAGAATAATAAGCTTATATCATGTATAAGGAATCGTACATAATTTTTCAATTAATCTTGAAATAAATATCTGATAGGCAACCACTGTTCTACATGCAATTGCCGCTTTAGAAACCTATTTATAGTACAGCAAAATAGTGGAGAAATGCTTGACACATTCCCCATTTCCTTTCTCAATTTCATCTCTTCAGTTGGACTACCTTCACCAAATTTATTTTGCTTCCTAAGCTATGGTTTGTTATCCCCTTTAAATGAAGCAAATACATTGGTATGCAACACAAGTATTATGAGTACAGAATAAAATGAAAACTCAAACAGTGTTGAAAAAAAAAGAAGTCATTGTTTAATGGCTTTATTGAGGGTATTGGGACAGAGGGTGTTTGATGTTTGTCAACAAAAAATGACAGTAATGGGCAATTTATGGGCTTGCTATAATAAAATGCGAATGTTTGACGACATTTTTTCAACTCAAAATATCAAAATACGGTCATAAATATATCAAGTTCGTGCTTGTGTCAATTTCTTTAATCCAGTCATGTTTTTGTACCAATGTGTTCAACGATTCTTGCGCTTTGGATATCATACACAGTTCAAATTTCCTGACAAAAGTCTTTGCATAAATAAAAAAATCCACGGTATTCTAATCAAAAAAATTTGTGACATCCCGCGATTTGCGTTCTTAACCACAGCGTTTTACGCATAACCCGAATATTTCATGCCCATCTCGTAATCAATCTCTATTCTCGGTAGATGATGTTGGCATCATAGAGCAGCAGAATATGTCGACTTAATCATTTTAGTTAGATTACTCCAAGAAATACAAAAACCGAAATTTGATACAGGAAGTAATGAATGAAACAAAATTATCGACTGTTACCAGTAACAAAAATGAACAAAATCCAGAAATCGGAAATTTTTTCAAAACAAAAAATATCAGGGCGGGACAATTTTAGAGGGGCGGGCGGGGATGAAAATCTATCAATTAATTTTAATTGGCCTAAAGAATTTGATTTGAAAATTGTTGAAGGCAGTACAGTGCCTTAACATTGCTTGAATCCACATCATTTAAGCACTCTTCAATAGTTTTCTAACTGACTATAATACCACATCTCTCTCATTTTATATCAGCACTGACTTGGGCAAGAATTTACCTCGTTGAAAAGCTAAAATTACCTGATGGATAATTCCACTGCCTGGTTTCCAGAATCCCACACCATACTTAGCACTGGCTGAGGCAAGGAATTCATATACCTCTTTATTGATGTCCTGTCATAAGAAAAACACCATCTGAGTATCTTAATATGTTTTAAAATAATTTGCCTCTCTTTTAACACTAAGACATTAGAATTTTTGATATTGATAATTGCTGAATTTCCTCTTAAAAAAGTTAATAGAAGACTTGATTTGTACATTTGATTGTTTGTATATTATACAGATACAAAACATAGTATCTTTCATTAGTTCATAGTTGGTACCTTACAAATGGTCATAGCTGAAAATAGCATTTGATTTGATCATGTTGATAAAATATATGATTTATTATAGTTCTCACCTTTGCTCTGGCTAAATCTTTTTCACCTCCAACCTGAGCTTCTATTAAATGGTCACAATGAATAGTGGAAGGGACTGCTACTTTTGGAAGTCCACTGGATATAAACTGTAGCATAGCCATCTGCAAAATTAATAATCAATATCACTTGAACTATGCCAAAAAAGTAATCAAGACTTATTGCAAATCGTCAGAGATATGGCTGTTGTAAATCTTCTGCAGTGAACTCTATTTAAAAAGTTATTTGATACAAGAATATTAAATTTGTCTTATTAAGATGCTTTCTGTTCAATATAACTTTCTAAACTATAATGGTTGTAAAAAAATATGTCTTTTATTGCGAAGTCAATCAAACTATTCCCCAGAATCAGGATGAGTTTACCTGTCCATTAAAGATTTTGTAAATTGTACTGTCCCATTGAATGAATACAATAGCTCTTGTTCTCTATGGAGTTCAAACTAAAATTTCTACTTATAAAACAAACCATTCATTTATTAATTTTGCTGTACAAAAAAATACACTCATAGTGACGAAAAACCATATACCAATTCTGAAGAATGACTCATATCAGAACAAGAAATAATAATTACAAAATTATGTCAATAATATACTATAAACATATAAATACCTGAGCTGTGGCATCTTGCATAGCAACTCTATCTGGTCTCAAGTTCAAGTAACTCTCCCCTCGTTCTACTTCCTGTAGGTCAACAAAGTGCACTATTAAAATATGTCTATATATGCCTTAATCAGAAATGTGACTTTCAGTCTTGATGTTTAAATAAGAAATCAATTTGTTGGTTTTCTTTTTCAAATTGTTTACATTTTGATATCCCATGGCCTTTTATAGCTTCATATACATTTGTATGGTAGGTATTCAATGTAGCTCATTGTTGAACCTTGTACAGTGACCTGTAGTGTTTCATATCCATATGACCTGTAGTGTTTCATATCCATATATGACCTGTAGTGGTTCATATCCATATGACCTGTAGTGGTTCATATCCATATATGACCTGTACATAGTGGTTCATATCCATATGACCTGTAGTGGTTCATATCCATATGACCTGTAGTGGTTCATATCCATATGACCTGTAGTGGTTCATATCCATATGACCTGTAGTGGTTCATATCCATATGACCTGTAGTGGTTCATATCCATATATGACCTGTACATAGTGGTTCATATCCATATGACCTGTAGTGTTTCATATCCATATCTTTTGGTTGATATTTTTTTTATTGGCAATCCTACCACTTCTTTATTTATATTGTACTCATTTCAGTAATTTCTCATGGTGATTTTTCATCATTTAACAGTGTTCTCCCCAGGATTTTTGGATAGTGTTGTGCCAAAGCATTTTACCTTAATTTACTTTCGTAATAGAAGTTATTACGTTGTTTAATGCACATAGTTTGTGCAGTTCATTTTTATATTTCATAATTCCCGCAATATTTTGGTAATGATTTTACCGGGAGTTCGTAGCACATTTTAGGTTGTCATTCGCGACTCAGATGTTATGCGGAGTAATTTTCATAGGAACTGCATAACAAATCATTTATATACGTTAAAGTTGTATGGAATTACCTTTTACACATTCATTTATAACGATAATCTTTCATAATTGTAGCCTTTTGCTACACAGCGTTCATATTTACATTGTAACCATTAACCGGAAGTAGGGAATATCTATTTTTGTGTATTCGCTTTGTAAACTATGTCAACTATAGTCAGTTTCAAATTTGGATTGCTAACGATCAGCTGCTTTACGAACTTCAGATATAACTTTTCAGATTAGGTATTTTATAGGTAATTACATACGTTGATAATATTTAAATACTATTTATTGTAAATTGCAATACATTTATTTCTATTATAATAAACGGAATCTATTTTACACCAGTTTTTCATTTGCTTTGAAATTGGTAAACTTTATAAACGGTCGGCGCTACAAATTGGTGACAGCGGTGAACGAATTTAATTTTTATTAAATTGCCACTGAAATTCTTTTGATTTTAAAAATTATTAATACTCAAAGTGTAACTTGATACACAAAGAGTTTTAACAAAAAGGGGGAGAAAAATAAATAGAGATAATTTTTAAAAGTATAAATTAAGAAACACAAAAAGTTAATTTGAGACTTAAAGTGTTATTTAAAAATAAAAAAAATATATATATATTTTAGTGAACACTAAAGAGTGACTGACACTCAAAGGTGTAATATTTAAGTATTTTTAGTGAGCACTGAAGAGTGACTGACACTCAAAGGTGTATTAATTAAGTATTATTTAGTGAACACTAAAGAGTGACTGACACTCAAAGGTGTATTATTTAAGTATAAATAAGTGAGCACTAAAGAGTGACTGACACTCAAAGGTGTATCGTTTTTTCGATAAAAAAAACCTGACACTCAAAGGTGTATTATTTAACTATAAATAAGTGAGCACTAAAGAGTGACTGACACTCAAAGGTGTATCGTTTTTTCGATAAAAAAACCTGACACTCAAAGGTGTATTATTTAAGTATAAATAAGTGAGCACTAAAGAGTGACTGACACTCAAAGGTGTATCGTTTTTTCGATAAAAAAAAAAAAAAAAACCCTTAAAGGTAAACACTACAAAGATTTCTGATATCTTAAAGTGTAATAAACATTTTCAAAATTAAGAGTAACTGATACTCAGCAGTAAAAAAAAAAAAAAAAATTAACAAAAATAAACAACAAACAAACAAACAAAACAAACAAACAAACTTGGGCAATATAAACAAGCACAGATTTATTAAAGCATTATACACAGTATATTATAAGATATAAACCTTGCTTTTGCCCAAAGTCAGTATGAATTTACGGAATAGAGGGCTACCATTGCCAATATTTTCAAGTAGTGAGGGAAATTCTCGTATGACGGCAAGTTTACATACATCCACAGTCCAAGCTGGTCCATCTTCATTAAATATGGGTAATTCATTAGGCAGTGTTTCAATAAATAGTCAAAGTTCACATACATATACAACTAGTCCACCTATTCAAAGTACTTATAGTTTTCCGTATGGTGCACAGAGCACATATGTCCCTATTCAAAGTGCACCGAGCACTTACCTGTCAAATTATAGTGCACTGAGCACGAATTTGTCCAATCAAAGTGTACAGAACACTTTTTCGCAATCAAATAGTGCACTGAGCACAATTGCCCCTGTTCAAAGTGCACCGAGCACTTACCTTTCAGATTATAGTGCACTGAGCACAAGTTTGTCTAATCAAAGTGTACAGAACACTTTTCTACAATCAAATAGTGCACTGAGCACACAATTGTCTAATCAAAGTGTACAGAACACTTTTCCACAATCAATTAGTGCACTGAGCACAAGTTATCCATACCACTGCGCTCCAAGTGCAATGAGCATACCTCAAAGAGTACTGAACACTCAAAATAAAGCAACTATTGACATGACTTATGACCAGACTGTTAATCCACCAAGAATGGTTTCACGCAGCGACACACATATCTACCCACCTAGTAACACCATGGATACTAATCAGATAGAAATGGCAAGACTGAGGGAGAAGATAATAGAAGTAGAAAGAGAAAGAGATTTCCTATGGCAAAACAGTCAAACAGATCAAGGAATGCCAAGTAGAGAAACAAGAGGCAGAACAGAGTCAATGTCGAGCACACAGGATGGATATCGATCAAGATTGCCCTTTTACAACGGCAAAGAAGGTTGGAGCACATTTCTTATGCAATTTGAAATCATTGCAGACAGAAACAACTGGGATCCAAGACGCCAGGCTGAAGAAATATTGCAAATCCTGAAAGATGAGGCTGCAAATTTTGCCGCAGAGCTGCCTTATGAGACCAGAAGTTCATTTAGACTCCTGTCCAAAGAAATGGAAAGTCGTTTTGGTGACAATAATTTGCCAGAAACATACAGAAAGGAATTGCAGACAGTCAGAAAAGGTTACAAAGAATCAACCAATGAGTATGCAGCACGTATACAGACAATGGTGAAAAAGGCATATCCAGGAATGAACCAACAATTGTTCAACAGCATTGCCATAGAACATATGTTAAATGGGTTACCAGATCAAAGCATAGCATATGATGTTCTGACGAAAAGACCAAAAACAATGGAGGAGACTATCAACCTTGTCGCATGGCATACAACATGTAAAAATGGTATAAAAGGGAAAAATCAAATAAGACAAATAGAAGTAGAAACAGAGGACAGAGATGTCAGTTACAGTACAACTGAAGAATTAGATGTACGACGAATTGGCGGGAAACGTTTTGTGACTGAAGAGAGGCTAAATCAGTTTGGGAGGGACATTAAAGATAGCATAACTACTGAGGTTACCAAGTCCGTTGAGAGTATTATGGATGCCAAGTTGAACACCCAACAAGCACCACAAAATTTTAATTATCACAAACAAAATCAGAGAAACTTTGATCCAAGATCAAAATGGCAGAATAAAGACCGTTTCGGGACACAGAAACAGAATAACAACAGATGCTATAATTGCCAAGAAGAAGGACATTTTGCGAGAAACTGTCCAAAACCGAGACAGAATCAAGGACAAAATCAAGACAAAGAGGACGATTTAAACTAAAGAGGGCTGAAACTGACGGCCAAGTGTCAGCCCACAATAGTAAAAGTAAGACAGAAGTAGTAAAGATAAACCAGACAAGTGATGATCCAATAGAAAGGATACTGCAATGTTTGTTGCTTAGAGAGAAGAAGGAGGAAATGTTGAAATTTGCTAGTGTTAATCAAGAGCAAGATTTTGTTGCTGAGTCTGTGCAAAAGGACCAAGGTCTTTCTTCACATGATGAAAATGGTCAGAATACAGGTGCTAATGAAGATGTGATATTGAACACTAAAGAGGAAATAGTGATTGATCGCATAACAGCAGCCAGTATAAAGGTACCAATGGAGGTCAGTAATCAGAAAATCAAGGCTGTAATTGATACTGGAGCAGAAGTTACTGTGTTAAATGAAGAGATATTTTTCCGCCTTCCAAAAACAAACAGATCAAAGTTAAAACCAGCACTGAAAAACCTAGTTGTTGCCGAAGCAGGGAAGCAAATGGGAACCAAAGGGGTAGCAGCAGTGACGTTAACACTTGGAGACTCACAGTTTGTCTGGGATGTATATGTAGCACCTATAGGTGATGATTTATTATTAGGCTGCGATGTCCTTGATGAAATGGATATTACAGTTAACTCTAGAAAAGGAATACAGTTGAATGGAAAATGGATAGAATGTGAAGTAAAACGCAAGTCGGACTTAATTGCGAGAGTAGTCTTGGATTCGAATTTCACCATTCCACCATCTTCAGAAGTTATTCTTTATGGTTGCGGTCAAAATCAAGAGTTGTTAGATACCCGGTATTCCATGATACAGCCTGTTATAGAAGACAGCAGGAAATTTATGGTGGCACAGACTTTAGTTGACCCCTTCATGAAAAATATTCCAGTTAGACTGATAAATTTAGATTCAGAACCAATACGTTTGAAGAAAAACTATCTTCTTGGTGAACTTCATCCTGTTGATTACATAGAAAACATGTTTGAACTTGAGAATGACAGAGTCGATACTTTGACAAGCAAACAGTCCAAGATGTGTAAAACACATGAGTTATCCAAGCAAAACTTCACATTGTCTGAGACCATAGAAAAGGCAAATATACCAGAAAAGTGGGAATCAGAGATAAAGATTTGTAAAATCAATGAGCTGAATGGTAAACAGAAGAAAAAGGCCGAAAATCTACTGTTGCCAGAACACCTCAAAGATCTTTATGAAAGAAGTAGTAAAGACATAGAGAGTGAAAGTATAAAAGAGAAATTAGTTGAAGTTTTACAGAAGAACAGTATGGCTTTTGCGTCTTCAAAAGCAGATTTGGGAACATGTTCCCTAGTCAAACATAGAATTGATACAGCTGGGGCTGCTCCTATTAGACAACCACTAAGAAGAACACCAGCAGCATTTGATAATGAAGATAAGAAGAACCTAGATGAACAATTGGAACAGGGGATAATCCAGCCATCTAAATCAGCATGGGCTTCCAATGTCGTACTAGTTCGGAAGAAAGACAACACTGTTAGGTGGTGTCTAGATTTCAGGAAACTGAATGATTTGACCATTAAAGATGCCTATCCGTTGCCTAGGATAGACATGTGTCTGGATTGTCTGGCCTCTGCATCTCTATTTAGTTGCCTTGATCTTCAGAGTGGTTATTGGCAGTTACAGTTGGAAGAAAAAGATCAGCCAAAAACAGCGTTCATCACAAAATATGGATTGTATGAATACTGTAAAATGCCATTTGGTTTGTGTAACGCACCAAGCACGTTCCAGAGATGTATGGAGCTTATCTTCAGAGGATTACAGTGGAAGACCCTTCTAATATATCTTGACGATATAATCATCTTCAGTTCAGATTATGAAGAGCATTTATCTAGACTAGACGAGGTATTTCAACGACTCATCAAGGCTGGTTTGAAACTAAAACCATCCAAATGTAACCTGATGAAGAGCGAGACACTGTATCTTGGACATATTGTAGGAAAAGATGGTATAAAACCAAACCCTAAGCTTATCGAGAGTGTAAAGAACTGGAAGGTACCAACATCAATGAAAGAAGTACAGAAGTTCCTGGGCCTTTGCAACTATTACAGGCAATTCATTAAAGGTTTCAGTGAGATAGCTGCTCCATTAAGTCATTTGACTAGAAAAGATGTCACTTTCGAATGGACAGAAACGGCTCAGAAAAGTTATGACAATTTGAAAACAGCACTGTGTACCAGTCCGGTATTAGCATACCCACATCCAGATGGAATTGAATTAACCTCTTCCTTAATAATTTTAAGAAACTTTTCTTATTCATACAAATATACAAATATATACATGCGCAATAAAACAATATTCAATATTTAACAACAATGTTTATGAAAATAAAATGTTTATCTGAAGATGTATACAAATATATACATGCGCAATAAAACAATATTCAATATTTAACAACAATGTTTATGAAAATAAAATGTTTATCTGAAGTTAAGTTTTCTTTTTATTGGAAATGTCACTACACTCTTAATTTTCTTTGTGCAAATGTTTTCATTTTCTAATGTCTTTTCCATTGACTTCAGCTCTTTCTTCAGATCTTCTTTTCTCTTTTCCAATCTTTGTATGAAATCTCCAAATCTGAGGCATTCGAATTTGTGGCTATCCTCCAATTCTTTTATTTGCTTTTTGTGGGTTTCTTCCATATTTCTGTTCTCTTCCCTGTGTTTTTCCTCCATTTCTTTTATTTTATTTTTAAGTCCCTCAATTTGCTCATCCCGTCCATCTACCTCTACTTCCATAATGCCAACTTCTTCCTCACTGATGGTGATTTCCTCATCATAGTCTGGAATAAATTCTTCCTCTTTCTCTGTCATCAAGGGTTTAATATAAATGTCACTTCCAATCTTAACATTGTATGGGTTTGTGGACTTATGAAAAGTATGTACCGTAACAGTAGAATCCTCTCTGAGAGGCTTTCCTGCCATGGCATTAGCATGGTTTTTCCATTTTCCTTCCGTTAGTGCCTTGAAATTGCAGATGTTACATAAATAGGGAATTTGATTATTTGGGGTGTGTCTGAACATAAAATGTTGTACAGCTCCTTTCTTGTTTAAATGGGTAAAATCACAAAGCCTGCACTGCCATACTTTGGTTCCTACGACGTCAGACATTTCTATAAATAAAAATTTATCAAAAACTAAAAATTTGTTTTAAAATTTACACATTTTAAATATTCTACATTTTAAAAATTTGTTTTAAAATCTACACATTTTAATTATTCTACTTGCAACTTGCTTTTGCCCAAATTGGCATGTTTTCGTTACAGGGTTTTAATCGATCATGGTGAACTACCTCAGTGCGGAATTCACCGCGAATCTCATAAACAACGGGGCTGAGAATTTTAGTTATCAGTAAAGGACCAAGCCATGGAGAGCGAAACTTTTTATTTACGGTTTTGTCAAATTTGTATACCAAGGCCCCCAACTCATATCTATTGTCAGTCAATCGTGTGTCATGGTCACGTTTTTGTCTTTCTGCATTGGTTTTTAGATTTTCCCTTGCAATCTCATAAACGTTTTGAAAATGAGATTTTATGGTTGAAATGTAATCTTCATTGTTCTCAGTTCTGTTGTCATGACTTCCGAACATCAGGTTCAGAGGGATATTGACCTCTCTACCTAACATCATGTAGTTTGGTGAAAATCCTGTAGCCGGATGAGGGGTACTTCTGTAAGCAGCTAGCAGGAGATTAATGTATTCATCCCAATTTGTTACATTCTTGTTGACAAAGGTCTTGATCATACCACCAAGAGTCTTGTTAAATCTCTCTATTAAACCATTTGATGACGGATGATATGCAGTTGTTCTGGTTTTGTTTATTTGGAATAAATTACAAACAGATTTGAAAAGGTCACTTTCAAAGTTCTTTCCTTGGTCTGTATGCAATTCTAGTGGTATGCCAAACCTAGCAATAAATTCCATCACTAGTTTCTGTGCTACCAGGTCAGCATGCTGATGTGGTATAGGGTAGGCTTCCATCCATCTGGTGAAATAATCGCCTATAACCAGTATGAATTTATTCTTCTTCTTGGTTAATGTCAGTGGACCAATAATGTCTATGCCAATTCTGTCTAATGGGTATCCCACTCTATAGTCCATCAAAGGTGCTTTTGGTTTTTTCCCCGTTCCTTTTATTTTGTTGCATATGGTACAATTCTGTATATGTTCTGTTATATCCTGACTCATCTTGTACCAGGTAAAAACTGTCTTCATTTTCTCTATGGTTTTCTTAACTCCCATGTGTCCAGAATAAGGGGTGTTATGGCTCAAAACCAATATATCCTTCTTTAATATTTGTGGAACAATCAACTGTAAATGATTTAATTTACTCTTGGCATTTATCCATTTCTGATAAATAATACCATCTATTAATTCAATATTCTCCCAGTTTAACCAATATCTCCTTGTGGCTGGGCTTAAACTGGCACACAATTCTCTTTCTGGTATTTTTCCTTCTTTTTTCCATTGGTGTAAGTATTTTAGATCTTGGTCTTCTTTTTGGAACCCCTGCATTTCTTTAACTGAATATTTGGCCAACCAATCTGACTGTTCTTGTGACCTTGTTACCACAGCTCTTACAGTGACTTTATAATTCAATTCCTTTACATCATCTACTTCAGTCTTAAAACTTTTCCATTGCTCATTTATCTGTTCACAGGCTTTACAGGTGTCTTCAGAACTGTTTGTAGAATGAGTACATACTGGAACATCATGTTCTTGTCTAGATAATGCATCAGCATTTTGGTGTTTTAAGCCTGGACGGTGCTGTATCTCAAAATCATACTGTGAAAGGGTTTCAATCCATCTGGCTAGTTGCCCTTGTGGATCTTTGAATCCAAATAACCATTTCAGCGACCCATGGTCCGTTCTGACGATAAACTTTCTGCCAAGTAAATAGTGTCTGAATTGGTTGACAAATGTTACCATGGCTAAGAGTTCTCTTCTTGTGACGCTGTATCTTTGTTGAGTCTTATCTAATTTCTTTGAAGCATATGCTATCACTTTTTCCTTCCCGTCTTGTATTTGGTGAAGCACTGCGCCAATTCCAATATTGGAGGCATCTGTGTCAAGGACAAATTTTCCATCTGGATGTGGGTATGCTAATACCGGACTGGTACACAGTGCTGTTTTCAAATTGTCATAACTTTTCTGAGCCGTTTCTGTCCATTCGAAAGTGACATCTTTTCTAGTCAAATGACTTAATGGAGCAGCTATCTCACTGAAACCTTTAATGAATTGCCTGTAATAGTTGCAAAGGCCCAGGAACTTCTGTACTTCTTTCATTGATGTTGGTACCTTCCAGTTCTTTACACTCTCGATAAGCTTAGGGTTTGGTTTTATACCATCTTTTCCTACAATATGTCCAAGATACAGTGTCTCGCTCTTCATCAGGTTACATTTGGATGGTTTTAGTTTCAAACCAGCCTTGATGAGTCGTTGAAATACCTCGTCTAGTCTAGATAAATGCTCTTCATAATCTGAACTGAAGATGATTATATCGTCAAGATATATTAGAAGGGTCTTCCACTGTAATCCTCTGAAGATAAGCTCCATACATCTCTGGAACGTGCTTGGTGCGTTACACAAACCAAATGGCATTTTACAGTATTCATACAATCCATATTTTGTGATGAACGCTGTTTTTGGCTGATCTTTTTCTTCCAACTGTAACTGCCAATAACCACTCTGAAGATCAAGGCAACTAAATAGAGATGCAGAGGCCAGACAATCCAGACACATGTCTATCCTAGGCAACGGATAGGCATCTTTAATGGTCAAATCATTCAGTTTCCTGAAATCTAGACACCACCTAACAGTGTTGTCTTTCTTCCGAACTAGTACGACATTGGAAGCCCATGCTGATTTAGATGGCTGGATTATCCCCTGTTCCAATTGTTCATCTAGGTTCTTCTTATCTTCATTATCAAATGCTGCTGGTGTTCTTCTTAGTGGTTGTCTAATAGGAGCAGCCCCAGCTGTATCAATTCTATGTTTGACTAGGGAACATGTTCCCAAATCTGCTTTTGAAGACGCAAAAGCCATACTGTTCTTCTGTAAAACTTCAACTAATTTCTCTTTTATACTTTCACTCTCTATGTCTTTACTACTTCTTTCATAAAGATCTTTGAGGTGTTCTGGCAACAGTAGATTTTCGGCCTTTTTCTTCTGTTTACCATTCAGCTCATTGATTTTACAAATCTTTATCTCTGATTCCCACTTTTCTGGTATATTTGCCTTTTCTATGGTCTCAGACAATGTGAAGTTTTGCTTGGATAACTCATGTGTTTTACACATCTTGGACTGTTTGCTTGTCAAAGTATCGACTCTGTCATTCTCAAGTTCAAACATGTTTTCTATGTAATCAACAGGATGAAGTTCACCAAGAAGATAGTTTTTCTTCAAACGTATTGGTTCTGAATCTAAATTTATCAGTCTAATATTGAATATTGTTTTATTGCGCATGTATATATTTGTATATTTGTATGAATAAGAAAAGTTTCTTAAAATTATTAAGGAAGAGGTTAATTCAATTTTTCATTTTAATGATTCCTTTTGATTAGTTCTTATATTGATTGAATTCATGAATAACTTTTTTCTAAAAGCTTGATAAATGGTAAATTGTTCAGTTTTAATTCTGCGGACAGAATTCTTTATTTGACGGGAGGCAGTGTTGTGCCAAAGCATTTTACCTTAATTTACTTTCGTAATAGAAGTTATTACGTTGTTTAATGCACATAGTTTGTGCAGTTCATTTTTATATTTCATAATTCCCGCAATATTTTGGTAATGATTTTACCGGGAGTTCGTAGCACATTTTAGGTTGTCATTCGCGACTCAGATGTTATGCGGAGTAATTTTCATAGGAACTGCATAACAAATCATTTATATACGTTAAAGTTGTATGGAATTACCTTTTACACATTCATTTATAACGATAATCTTTCATAATTGTAGCCTTTTGCTACACAGCGTTCATATTTACATTGTAACCATTAACCGGAAGTAGGGAATATCTATTTTTGTGTATTCGCTTTGTAAACTATGTCAACTATAGTCAGTTTCAAATTTGGATTGCTAACGATCAGCTGCTTTACGAACTTCAGATATAACTTTTCAGATTAGGTATTTTATAGGTAATTACATACGTTGATAATATTTAAATACTATTTATTGTAAATTGCAATACATTTATTTCTATTATAATAAACGGAATCTATTTTACACCAGTTTTTCATTTGCTTTGAAATTGGTAAACTTTATAAACGGTCGGCGCTACAGATAGCACCAGGGTAACGCGTGACGAAATGAATTTTAAAATATTTTGTGTCACGTTGCGTCGCTTATTTTTTTCTTGTTAGTTTTTGTCATTACCTTTTTGCCTTTGTTTTGTTGACTGTGGTACTGTGTTGTATGGACTTTGGGTCAGAAAATTATTGGTAGAAAAAGTAAATCAATAAACAGTTTGTATACTTTAATATCTTTGAAGAATAAATAAAAGAAAGCACAATTAGTCTTTAAACTAAAGTCACTTCTTATATTTTGATCAAGCCATTTTGTCCTGATACTTGTAGTTACACTACACATTCCCCATGTTAGATTATTACTTTGAACAAGATTAAATTTTGATACAGAACCTTCAGTAGATTAAAAACTATTTTCCATAGTTTTAGACCCGATTCTTTGAAACAGCAACAAATTATTTTTATAGTTAATACTTTGTTCCAGACATGTAGAGTACTTATATAAATATATCTATCCACTAGTTCTTATTAAGCTATAGTCCTGTTTTGGATTATATTACATTTCAATTGATATAATTTTGGCAGTAAGCTTGTCAGCCCTGGCACAGTTATATTTTTCAAAAGTTGAAAAATCTACTAATTTAATATAATATGTCTGTGCATCAATAAAAGTATGATTCTCAAAAATAATTTTCAAAACATTTTTGTTGGTATGTTCTAAGAAAGTTTTTATCCTTAATGTACAAAAATGATGTAACATTCTAATATAATTTTGCATTCAATTTGTAATTTATTTTTATTTTCAATGAGAAATTATATTTGAGGAGCATTTATTTGTGATAAGGAAAATCAGGGGAAGTAACTCCACAATTAATTTCCAACAGGCAAATTATTTTGACTCAAGACTGGCGTAATAGAGTTCATTAACAAATGTCTGCTTGTCCCTCACAAGTCTTTTATTAAAATTATGATCTCTTAATTAATTAAAACACAAAAGAATCATGTACATCGATTAAATCCAATCATCAAGGTTAACCTCAAAAGGTAAATCGATCACGTGGTGTAAACAATCTACCTGTCAGATCGGGATTAAACTGGTTAGAACTGGTCAATTTTCATGTAAAATTTTAAACCTCACGGAAAGTTAAACAAGTCGTCTCAATCTTTACCGATTTACTATTTTTTTACCAAAAACTTTAGCACCACGGAGAAAAATTATACATCGCGGCAAGAACGATACCACCGCGGTAGAAAATTATACATCGCGGGCCCGTGGTCCTTTAAGGGCCTGGGGAGAACACTGATCATATACATCATCATGTTTGTTCCAAAATTATTTTTAAATGTACAAATTATAATAAACATTTATCATGTTTATTCCATATTCTTTCATGTTATTAATTTGAAGTGTTGGGATGTTAAATTATAAAACCTGACAAAAATGTACAAGTAAAATGTTGTTCCTACCTGATTCGATGGGCTATCTATGTGGCTGTATAGGATCTTCTCTGACAAAGTAAATGGTCGGTTTAATCTGAAATAATCGGAAATTTTTAGAACAGTTTAAAGTGAGTTAAAATCTCATTTGAGATTATGCCATGCCTTTGTTTTTATACTTTGTCGACTCTAAATAAAGCTCAAGATATTTATTTATTATTTTAATTTTTATTATTTGGTTACTATATCAATGCACCATGCACTTTTTCTATAATTTTCTTGACAAGTATAGTTATAGACCTACACATCATTTTGTAAATTCAATATGTGAGTATATTTTTCGTTGATAAGTTTTTTTGAAATGTTTATGGATATACTAAATGTACCAGACAAATATATGATCACCAGACTACAGATCGGAGATTAATAAACCATTAACAATGATTAAGGCAGTCACAGGAAATAAGACGGTTATAAGCATTTTGCCTCAATGCTCTTTGTAAAGGATGTTGATAAGTCACCATTAAAATGAATGAATTAAGCTCAAACCATGAGTGCTATATTGATTAATAAAAGTAACTTTTGTTCAAGTTATCATTCATTTAAAAAACAAAATTGGAGAATATTTACAATGAAATTGAACAAGAAATCAATTATGCAAATATATTGAAAAAATTTGTAAGGGTTCCGTGAAACCCAGTGTCTCGCCTACTTTTGCTGTAAATTGTAGGATCAACAAAAATGAGGGAAAAAATCAATAAAAATGTTCCGCTTGATACCATGTTTGGATTGTAGGAAGCTTTTGTCCAAGTTTGGTGAAAAATCCTGGATAGTTTATGAATCTTATAAATGTTTTAAAAACTTTAACTGCAGACTGGATGTAATGTTAACTGAAAGAAAAACTAAGTCCATTTATAAGTAAAATACAAATACAAAGGTACAAAATATTAACAAAATTTCCTTCTAGATACTAGCTTTTGGTCATAAACAAGCGTCTGTCTTAGTTTGGTATAAATAAAAAATAGTGTAAGAAAGTTATCAAAATTTTTAAAAATTTAACCAGAGTGAATGTGTTGTTTCCTGGCAGAAAAAAATCCATTTAAAGTAAAATATGGATTAAAATTTTAAAAACTACAACCACAGAGTGATGAAATGTTTTCCCGCAGAAAAACTAAGTGCATTTATAAGTAAAATATGGAAAAAATGGAATTTTATTATCACAAAATTTACTTCTGGATACTATCTTATGATCATAAACAAGCTTCTGTCTAAGTTTGGTAGAAATCCAGTATGGTTTAAGAAAATTATTAAAATTTCAAAAACTTGAACCACAGAGTGAATATTTGTGGACGCCGCCGACGACAATGGAATGTAGGATCGCTTAGTCTCGCTTTTTCGACTAAAGTCGAAGGCTCGACAAAAAATCAGAAAACATGTTGGTGTTGAATTTAAAACTTTCAAAATCTCTTTAATTACTTGTTAGTAAATAACAATAATATTTACCTTTGCTTGACAGTTTTAAGATTATGTTCTAGTTTATCATAATCAAGACATCTGTCTGTATCAAATCGACTCATGGCAACCTAAAATAACATAAAGTTCTACATTAGTGTTTTTTTTAATTTTACTGTGGGTTCATTTATTTCCATGGTTACCAATTTTACTGAATTGAGGAATATTTATATTTTTATGGATATTTGATTTTGTGGTTCTATCAAAGTCTGCAAACAAGCCTATAGAAAACATTTTCTTTGTTGTACTTTTAAATTCCTGATGGCCTCAAACTCTTCCAAATATTGGGTTTCCACAAAATCTTAGTTTAACTACAATGTAGACCACCCCTGTACGGTATACACAAATTGCATGCAAAATTTTATTAAAGATTGAGAATTCCTCAAAAAAAATATAGTGTTTGCCGAAAAATTCAAAGTGCCTCACTGGGACCCATGTTATCATGGTTATGTTTTAAGGACCTGCCATCATAATGTAACTATATATTATAACTGCAACTTTTTAAAAATAAATAATTATTTATATATTACCTGAGAAGCTGATGCTGCTGGGGAGCAGTTGAAACATCTTGTTTGGCCACGAAGACCAGATATCCCCTGAAAAATCAGAAATAAGTAACACTTTAAATTATCATTCTTAATGATATAAGCTTTAATTGTCTATCTAGAATTTAAATCTTTTATATTAATATAATATACATGATGTATCAGGGATGGAATCTCACAGACTTACAGATGTCCAGTAGCTAATGGCTTCTAATATTTGTGCTGGACAACTAATGTTTTCCCTGTTTTAGCATTAATTGTGCAACAGCCTTAGTACATTTCATTTGGTAATCAAATACATTGTACAGAACATTTCTTGGAAACCATTTGATGATCCTACATGTACCTACATGTATATTTTAAACAAGGTGCTAAGACAAACAACAGAAAAGATTTCTGCACAGATGCATGAAGCTTTATAATTTTTGTTACTATGTATTCTAAAATATTGATTTTCTTTTGGTTTTTGTTAATATTGACTTTCTACTGTTATTGAGGACTTCATCCTGACAATATTTCCATGGGGCAAATCTCTTTTAAAAATAATTGTCAGAACAGCACTCATCAAGACATTTTCTAAATGATTTCCCAGAATTACATGTACCAAAATATGTCACTTCCGAAGAGTATAAAATATTAAACTTGGTAACATTTGATGGACCTAAATTTCCTGAATGTTCGATTTACATTATACTGAAAATCAGGTCTGTCAAATATTACTGAGTTTAATATTTTATACTCTTAGGAAGTGATATATTTTGGTAATAATGGAAAATCATTTTAAAAACAAAATGGATATTTGCCCACCTCAAACGGAATTGTATTTCATTTTATCATTCCCTTTGGATATTTTGGGAAATATTTTGCATCAATAAGCACAAAAACGTTAGGACTTTTTTACTACTTAAAATCTTTAGCCAGCAATAAAAATTTCATGTCAAATCTAGGTGTCAAAGTTCCCCCCAAAATTTGCTCTCAAAGTCCAGCGTTACGACGTCGTAGGAAGGTGTTTCAGAAAAAAAATAGCCTTGCCAGACATCCCCTAATTTAACCATAACCATGACTGGGCGGCACCCCTAACTCTAAAGTATAGGAACTCCTAAAGTAAAACTTAAAGAAGGCCACTGCGGTGTAGGACTACATCAGACCAGTATTCCATGCACGACACACTCCCCCCCCCCCCCCCCCCACCATATCGGGCATGCCGAGCCAAGTACAAAGGAGTAAGGTGAGGATACATAACAGTATGTTTGTACAATTAACAGCATTTTTGGAGGAAAAAAAATTGAAGGTTATGCCAACTTGTGGGACGTTAAAGGTAAAAGTTGAATGAAAACAAGTACAGACTGTAATTGTTTGTCATTTTTCTAAAGCTTCTTCATATTGTATGTACCCGAGTAATTTATTTGAGAATTTGCTTTCTACACATTTTTAAATATTACCGTTTTAGCAGCTTGACGAAAAATGTGTGCCATTTTTCAATTTTTGTGTGTCCTGTGACGTCACGAAGGGCAAATACCAAAGGGAGATAAATGTTTGATAGCTGTGTGTGTATACCGAAATTTAATTGAGAAACGCAGTAGTAAACGACGGACAACATGACTATAATGTTCGATAACCACCAAAAGCACATTTGTCATCAAGTTGGCCGAGTTAAAGGCAGCATTAGTTAAAAACTTGAATGACCTCAAATTGTGTTTTCTTTCTAGTTAGAAATTCCTCTACTTTCTTGACACCACTAATAACTGAGACTATTATATTATCCCAGCTGAGTGATAACTTTGTAGTACACTAAGCTATATAATCAGAATGAAAAAAAATCTTCTAAATGATCATGGCCTGGATGTGCGTGCTATTCTTGTTGTTCTGTATCTTTCCTACGCTGTCTGGCGAACTGTAGAATAAGAATAAGAATTTTGATAAGAATTTTATCAGTTTAAAATCCAAACAATATCCGGATTGTTACTAAATAAACTGACAAAAACAAAACAAAACAAACCAAAACAGAGACAGACAGACAACCGATATATATTAAAACAATACAAACATATAGCATTGAAGAAAAAAGTTTATTTGTAATGATATTCAACGGGCTAGACGAGCAGTCTATTATGACCTGCGTAAGCTGTATAGTGCCATTATATGAAAATGAAGTCACGATTTGTCTATAAAAGCATGCTGATCAAAATTGTGACAGTCAGGTTTCTATAAGTTAGAAATTCATCAGTTAGTTAAAAGTCTTTCATGGCCACCCACTGCATTTCCTGCATCCTTATTAAGTTTGAATGATCAGTTCATTGTATGCTTTATTTTCAAATAACATTTTTTTTTAAATCACACATCACAATAACCTCAGCTGTCAGTTATCATGCAGCTTGTAATACGGATATTTCATTATTATTTTTAGAAAAAAAGAGTACGAAAAATGACAGAAGATACCAAAGGGATAATGCAATATTGTAATTAAGGAAAACCAGACGTAACCCTGGTCCAAAAAAATAAATCAGAAAGAACGATAAAAGAAAAAACAACAAAACACCTGCTCCAAATGTGACAATTGTCTTGTTGCTCATTGCCAAATCATCTATCGATGTCGCAACAAAAGATAAAAGGTTGGATTATGGCTACTTTATTTCCTATATGGTGCCTTTGGGAACCTCTTCTGCCTGAAGGAAGTCCTCGAAAATTTCTTTTACGTGAAATGTTTTCTGAGGAAGCAGTTGGAAAGTTTAATTTCAAATGTTATTTTCCTCAAAAAGTTATAAATGAAATGTTTCCCAAGAAACTGACAGCCAACAACAAATTACACAGAAACTTCATTAAAAAGGTTTCCTTCGGAAACTGACAGGGTCAAATGTAATTCATGCTATTGATATATTTTATTTTCTCAACATCTTCGACTGGAAATATCTAAATGATGGGTTTGCTATAGAGGTAAGTTCCTGTTATCATCACACTTAACTTTAAAGGTCCGGTTTGATTGCCAATGAGACAACTCTCCAACAGAGACCAAAATAACACAGAAATTAACAACTATAGGTCACCGTGGTACGGCCTTCAACAATGAGCAAAGCCCATACCTCATAGTCCGCTATAAAAGGCCCCTAAATTACAATGTAAAACAATTCAAACGAGAAAACTAACGGCCTAATTTATGTAAAAAATTAACGAAAAAAAATATGTAACACATCAACAACAAATGACAAGCACTGAATTACAGGGCTCCTGACTTGGGACAGGCACATATAAAAGCTTTCCTCTATTAGAAATGTTTACGTTCAATGTCGTTTTATTAAAAAGTTCACAATTTTATTGCAGTGTGTCCTAAACTAACATGATATATTTCAGTATATTTGGATGTTTACTGTTTACTGTCTTATAACGTCATTTCACCAAACTTGAAGTTTCCATTGAACCTTCATCATGGAGGGTTTCCTGTCAAAAGTAATTACCCTTGGAAACTTAAATGAAATGTTTTCTAAGGATGGATCTTTACAGTTATTGGCAATGACATGATATTCACATATACTTTTTTAAAAACCATGGTACTACCAAAAGTCCAGGTGACAACAGATACACTTGGAAAGTGTAGTTGACAACAGATACACCAGGAAAGTGAAGGTGACAGCAGATACACCAGGAAAGTGAAGGTGACAACAGATACACCAGGAAAGTGAAAGTGACAGCAGATACACCAGGAAAGTGAAGGTAACAGCAGATACACCAGGAAAGTGAAGGTGACAGCAGATACACCAGGAAAGTGAAGGTGACAGCAGATACACCAGGAAAGTGCTAGGGACAACGACTACACCTGGAAAGTGCAGGTGACAGCAGATACACCAGGAAAGTGCTTGGGACAATAAATACACCTGGAAAGTGCAGGTGAGAACAGATAAAACTGGAAAATACAGGTGACAACAGATACACCAGGAAAGTGCAGATGACAACTAACACACCTGGAAAGTTCATGTGACAACAGATATATTCGGAAAGTACAGGTAACAACAGATATAATCGGAAAGTGCAGGTGACAAAAGACACAACTGATATGTCCAGATGATAACATATACACCCTGAAAGTGCAGATGACAACTTGTACAACCGTTAAGTGCAGGCGACAACAGTAAAGTGATAGTGTTGGAAATTTTTACAGAATGATTATATTAAACTTTTAACATCACATGTCGTCATTTTCTTTGCATGTACCTTGATCCACATAATTTCTGCTTTTTTCAAAACTTTTTATTTGAACATATTAATATCATTTAAGGCAAAAGATGATAAAAACCTGCACAATTGAAAATCATATGTTGAATAAAAGCCAATAATTCTATTGCAAAATAACCCCGAAAAACGATAAAAATAAAAACAGCCTTCAATGCAATACATAGACAACTATTTGACTAAGCAACCTGAATCCCACAGGAATGGTCAGTAGAATCGCAGTTAACCATGTGAGACGTCCTGCTGCTGATTGCACTTACAGATGTACACATTAGAGGATAACAAACGAGGAAAAAAGGGTTCGATTGTGAATACGTTATTTCTTCAATAGATGTATTGAAATTCAAAGCATCTTCCTGCAGGAATTCATAAGAAACCTGACAGTTTCAAATTTTATTTCCTGACAAATTGCTCGTGAAAAATTATAAAGGAAGGGTTACACGAGGACAATGACAGCACATTTCTCAAATATTTCCATAAGAAACTTTAAATTAACTGTTTCCTTGAGAAAATACTTAAATTTTAAATTATCCGTTGTTACTGATATTATTTAGAAATTTAGGTATCAACTTCGTCAAAGTTGATAAAAGATAAAAGTAACTACTTGTTTCTGTCCCTTTTGGTCAAAATGAACAGCTTTTTAGTAAAACGTTTTTACGTTTTTTTTATTTGAGTGTTCCAGGTTAAAGTACATGAAAAAAAACTAGATATAGATGCAAAAGAGGGACGAAAGATACCAGAGGAACAGTCAAACTCATAAATCGAAAATAAACTGACAACACCTGGCTAAAAATGAAAAAGACAAACAGACAAAAAACAGAACACATGACACAACATAGAAAACTAAAGAATAAGCAACACGAACCCAATTAAAAACTTGGGGTGATCTCATGTGCTCCGGAAGGGCAAGCAGATCCTGCTCCGCATGTGGCACACACAACGTGTTATTTCTATTTACAAGCAATAATGTGTTTATAAGAAATCGAACTTCAAGGTAAATCCAAAAAGAGGAACTGCTGACCAAAAAAAACCTGACAAACTTAAATGATAATTCAACGAATGGAACAAGTGGAAAGCAACTGTCATATTCCCAAACTGGTTTTGTTGCAGTTCAGTGTCACTGTTATTCCGTTGTTTTTCTCTTGTGTTTCTCTTGGATTTAGTTTGTTATCCGGATTTGGTTTCGCCTGATACATCGATGAATATTTAACAGTGGTATACTACTATTGCTTTTATTCGGTACAATCATTTCCCGAAGATATGAAAGCGACAACATAATGTTATTGTCAAACGTCATTTCTTCCAAACTTTCTTATGGAAACTCAATCTGAGGACACTGATAGCGTCTAAAATTTTAAGTTATTATCAAACATATTTCCTCAAAAGTGTCCTTTGGTGACTTATAAATGAAGGGTTTTCTCGACAAATTGTTGAAATGTTGTTGACTGTCTCAACTGTAAGTTCCTTAAACGATTCCCTTGGAAATAAAGCAGAGTTCGTACGAGGGATATCCTGGCAAAACTGACATTGTCAATTCACATTTTATCAAAAGTTTTACGTGGAAACTTTAAGATGAAGTGTTTTATGTGGAGACTGTAGAGACTGTTGAAATTATTATTTTATTTTTCGAATGTAACAGTTTATCGAAAAGTTAGAAAATAAAGGGTTTTATTTAGAACGTTTGCTTCTTTTGGAAATTCAATAAGAAAAAGTCTTTCCTTGGAAAACTGAAATGAAATATTATAAGTGCGTGTTGAAGTGTTTACTGTTTTAAATGTCATTTTCCTTAAAACTTCTTGTGAACTATATATTACCTTCGGATGATTTGTAGAAATGGTTACTGTTTCAAACGTTATGTCCTTATTGGTTCCTTTGGTAAATTCTGAAGAAAATGTCTTGATTTGATATATGTTTGTGTGTGGAAATGTTTACTGTTTCAAATCCTATTTCCTCCATAGTTTCATTCGAGACGTCTTCGTGAAGGATGTGCTTAGGTAAATAACAGTGTCCAATGGAGTTTTGTGTTTTAATCAAAAGTCATTTCCTTAAATATTTTCTTGCAACTTCTTAATTATGTGTTTCATGTCAAAAACTAATTTCTGAAAAATTCTTGTAAATCAAGTATTTCCTGGGGGTAGCTAGCAAAATGCATTAAAGTTCGTTGGCATATTTACTGTTTCAATAGTCCTTTTAAAAGTTTCTTATGACAACTTCGAAGGAAAGTGCTTCTTGGGATAACTGACAGGATACAATAGTGTTCGTTAAAATGTTTATTGTGAGTAAGTAAACGCCCATTTCTAGGATTGAATCAAAATTAAAGTACTCGCAAAACTTGTTGTGTTCGTACCGGCCAACTGAACAACCAACAATGTGGAGGAGGTATGGCGTAAATACCACACGGAATTCTTTAAGAATGACATTATACATTCATCTACATTCAAGGCCGTGTGCTTCACAGATTCAAATAGGAAACACATCTTGTCATTACGACTGCTCTGTTTAAGACCTCCTCTGAAAAGTTGAAAGTTCCTACCATATGTTGGGCTTCTTAACTACACAAAACCCGTCCACATTTTGTTTCATCTCAGCTTCTAGTAAGTGTTTTGCCTTTAATCTTTCTGTATTGCTAACTACAAAAAAATGTAGTTCCCTTACTTCTATGAAAAATAGTTTTTTAAATGTGTTTTTTGTTTTATTAATAATGTGTTTTTAATGGTCCGTTCAATTCAGTTGTGACAGTAATGACCTTTCGAGGAAGTAAAATAACCCCCCTAAAACCGAACTACGAGGAAAATTCTAAACAGAAAGTCCCTCAGGAAATGACAAAATCAAAAGCTCAAACACCACAAGCGAATGTCTAACAACTGTCATATGAATGACTTGGTACAGACATTTTCTTATGTAGAAAATTGTGGATTAAACCTGGGTTTTATAGCTAACTAAACCTCTCAATTGTATGACAGTCACATACAATTCCATTGTATTGACAGGTTAAAATGTCACACTAATTGCACTACATTACCACACCATCTTATCAAGCAGAAGTTCTCTTATTTGATTAAATGAACCGCTGAAAAATCTGGTTGCAGATTAATTTGATGCAACCTTACCAAAGTCTTTTCCTGTAATGAAAAGGGGAAATATGTTAGATATACTTACACGAAATGTGATGAGATGATTTAAACTAGAAATTATTTTCTTGACAACAAAAATATACGTTCCGGCAATACAATATATTAACATGATGTAGGTATTCATATAGGCACCAATTTAACTCTTTAGATAGCAGAGTTGTTTTTGTTTTGTTATGAACCATAGTTTTATGAAAACACTCAGTATAGGTTTACTCATTGTTGAAGGCCTACAATTTCCTATATGGCTTCTGCCATCTTAATTTGAACTCCAGAGGTTAGTTTTCTCATTAGAAAATTCAAAACGGAAAGTCTGTAATCAAATGGGTTTCTTGTCAAGCGTAGATATATATTAACGGTCAAACATCATTTCCTCGAATGTTTCATATGTTCTGCATTAGGAAGGGTTTCCCGGAGAAACTGACAGTGTTATACGTAAAACTGACGGTGGCAAATGTAGTTAATGTTATTTTCAACATCCCAAAAGTTAAAAACTTATCAATGAAGGGCTTCCTCAGCCAACTGTTGGCATGTTTATGTTCAAATGTCATTTCTATCACTCAATCTTTAGAAGTGTTTCATAGAAAAACTGGTAGGATCCTTTTAGATTATATTGGAATGTTTTTATCGTTTCAAACATGATTTTCTCAAAGGTTTTTAACTCATTCATAACAAATTTCATGAGCAAACTGACAGGATACATCGGTATGTTTTGAATGTTTTCTGCTTCGAACTCGATTCATTAAAGTTTCTCTGAGAAACAGCTGAAGAACGTGTTTCAACTAATGTTTGTTTCAAATGCCATGTTTTTTTCAAAATGTTTTCCTTCTAGGAAGGTGGCCTGTGTGAAAATATTTACAGTTTTGAATGTAATTTCCTCCAAAAAATAAAATGTTAAATGAAGTGTTCGTCATGGTTCTGTTAGAGTGTGAGGTAGTTTTTCCAAGTCTGGTAGATCGTTTTCTTCAACAGACAATCCCTTTTGGTATCTTCTGCGTTTTTCTATTTTCATTTGCCAATAATAATAATTTAACCATATCACGATTTAGAAAAAATATCTTGTTTGTTTGAAATATTACTCCATTATTTAAATATGAAACAAATTTTGATTTGATCGATCCTATTATTCTTCAAAAGACATCTATTGTTGGTGTGATTCAAAGGAGCATACAACATTAGTTATAATTTCAGTCCCATGAAGAACGATTTGGATCATTTAAAATTGTAGAGGCAGAGTATCATCTTCTCAAACTAACAATACATAATGGAGATTTCATGTAAATTTAGAATATCAAAAACACGTTATCGATAGTTTTCAGTTGGACAATATCAACGTACAATCAACCATAATCGTAGGTTTTTTTGTGTGTGTCTGGGAATTTTATCGCTGTGTTGAAAACCCATTGGTAGCCTTTGGCTGTTCTTTTGTCGAATTGTTGTTTCTTTGAAAGATTCCCAATTTTTCATTCTAAATTTTATTTAACGATTCTATTTTTTTGACAGATAAAATAGAAAAAAATAGAAACGCGAGTTTAGCTTTTCAAAATTAGTGCTTATTTCAATAAAGCATGCTCTGAAAAGGAATTGCTTTAGTGACACAAATGTGATAAAGTTTTCACTTTATTCTCGAATGAAGGACATTTTGAAGGGCAGTAGGAAAATCTACTTCATTCGAATTATGTTACTTAATTTGTGTTAATTGATTTTCCAATCCGTTGGAACCTTTTGCAAGACGAAAATATGTGTATTTTTGTAATACCAGAAAAAAGTTTTTTTTTTAAATAGCTGTCTGCATAGTAAGAGTATCCACTATGATTGCTTGTTATACACTTCGATAGAATGTCTAAAGTATTTTATTTACAGGCAATAATATGATTTTATACATTAGTAGATATTCAAAAGAAACCGTCTTTGTTATATGTACTGCTGTGTTTTCTTTTTATCCCATCCTGAAAAAAATAATTTTGTATCAGCAGTCTTTACAAATAAGTATATTGCGATGATCTGTTTCTTTTTATATACGATTCTTGTAAAGCAGTTATAATTATTTTGTGAATTATTGTATCAGAATAATATTTAGATAAATTTCTACTCCACTAAAATAATATATACAACCCTGTTTTCCCATGAAATTATTTATAAAAGAAATTATTTTCATGTTTTAATTTAGATGATTGGTTGTTGTTTTGTTTCCCGTTCAGTTGTAATATCTAGAACGAAAATGCAGGTGGACATCTTGGCTGTTATATTATAACAAACAATGTTATCAACTGCATTCGTTGGATTTAAATATAGCTATGAGTAATGATGTAAAAAGGGACTATTCTAAACGCATGAGTCAAATCAAAGACATGGCAAACAAAAACGGAAATGAACGACGAAAAGATTAATGATAGTCTACAAAATATAAAAAAAGAAGATGTGGTATGATTGCCAATGAGACAACTGTCCACAAGAGACCAAAATTTCACAGACATCAACAACTACAACATAAAACTTAAAAATGAACAACATTAACAAATAAAGGATTAAGCAGATCCTGCTACACGTGTGGCACATTTCGTCTTGCTCATGTTATTTTTCCTTTAGATCTAACACATAGTTCATTTAAAAAGGGAAACACAGTCATTGTTAAAGAATTTGCCTATTTTTCGGAATCTTCTTATTTCCCCTCTTCCTGTTACGTTGAGTGAACCCTCAATAGTATAGACGAAAGGGGGTTCAGCTTATTCAAATGTTAAAGAAACATCAATACGCCTGTAGCAAGTCAGTTGTTATCAGTTCGGTTGATGTGTTTTTTGAGCTTTTGATTTTGCCATTTGATTAGGAACTTTCCTTTTTGAATTTTTCTCGGAGTTTGGTATTTTTGGTATTTTACTCTTTACCTTCATCTCTTGACCCAGTTACAGTTTTTAATGGAAGCATCCCATTCAGTTCCATGAGCACAAACATGTCTATATGCATCTCCATTCCAACACGAATAGTAGACTTTATCATCACAATTATCACCATAAAATTCACCACTCTCACAGTTCACAGGTGCTAAAAAAGAAAAGAAAGTGTGCTGAAGTTTAAAACAAAACTTAAGCCTGATCCCATCGTTTTTTTTTTATTATATATGAAAATAAGAGTATGCGTTATGATTGCCAGTCAGAAAACTCTTCACCAGAGAAAAAGAAGTTCACAACTATGAGTAAAACTCATACTGATTATATCAAGTACAACAGAGCGCTGTCAGACCCCTGTAAGCGAGGAACTGTAGTTGTACGAGAGCAAGTACAATGTATATAAATGCCTGCGCTATGCGTTACAGGAAACATATATAATGGTAATTACCGCATCGTTTAGCACCAACGTCGTTTTCCCTATTACATTTATCGATACTGCTATCCCACAGAGTACCATCAGCACACGTATGTTTCGACGGTTTCCCTCCAAAACATATGTAATAACTCTGATCATCACAACTATCTCCATACATATGACCTTCAACACAATCCTTCGGAGCTACAATGTTAAAAGGTAGTGTCAGGTGAGAAAACTCAAAATTACAGATGTGTTTTGTGTCAGTACCAGCGTTATGGTTAATGGTGCACATCTGTATTTTATACACGAACTTAAGTTGACATTTTAACTATATATGACTTGTCTATACACCACCACGAATTGGACGATTAAAGTTGTGTATAGAAAGCTTTTGGTCAATACAAGTATAAGCATAACGGACCATAGCAACTGTTTATTCATATTATTACGTTATCAATGTGATATTAAAGATGTACTCATAATTGGAACCTTTTATCTTTACAATTTACCTAATTTAATAAACTTTGAAGACCAATGCTTTAATTGTTGAAGGTTTCAGTTGCCCTGCCAAATGTGTCTAACCGATAACGAGTGTGGACGAAGAGCGCATTTTGCCAAAGAAAATGTAAGTCTAGTTTCTTTGATAATTTTCTTTTTTTGATAATAAATGTATTCATAATAGAATTTGTTTGAACCTATTCGAAATGTTTACGAGTCATCCTATCTTAATCCTTCCTCCTAAACAATCAGATTTGAGTAAATAATTATCGTTTTGTATACCAGAACCCTACACAAAATACATTCAGACATCCTACGAAGGGTCTACATTCCTTGATATAACCCTTTCATATATTGTGTAAACCCAAACACTGAAAGGAGTATACTAATATGCCGTTATGCGCTTTTCATTTAAATAATTTTTTTTTTATTTGCTATATGGACACACTGACCTTGAAACCGTAGTCAACTATTCAATCAAGTTTCTTACTAACTTACCACAAGGATCTGGGGTTGTTGGGTTTACAATATAGTCCCAGTTACAAATGTTTTTGCTCGAGTCCCATACAGTTCCAGTACCACATCTGTATTTGTGAGCAATCCCATGACCACATTGATAATATACTTTAGGATCGCATGCATCCGCGTAAAACTTTCCATTTGCACATTTAACTGGAGCTACAAATTAATACGTTCACATGAGAATTTTTTTTATCCACAAATGAGCGTCACTGAAGAGTCTTGTGTAGACGAAATGCCCGTCTGGCGTACTAAATTATAATCCTGGTAACTTTGATAACTATTGGTAGATATCGATGCGAGTGGACTCAGTCCCAAACGGTGTCATCATCTCAGTAATCAGTACTTCGGGACTGATATGATTTATAACAAACATATTTTAAATTGTTCCTTTATAAATTTCTAAGTAACTAATGTTTCATCTTACTCAGTCATAGATTAATTTGGCCATTATTTTAAGGTCACTGTCATTCATTTCGCGTTTCAACTGTTCCAGATCTTATAAACCCTAGGCATTCAAATATTCGAGTGTTCCCAACCAATGAAGTAGACTTGCTACATGTCCCTTCCTAATTATGTTTTTTCTTCTTTTTTTTCAATTTTGCCCCTTTAATAGTTTTACTGCTATAACTAGGAGATTACAATTATACTGACATCTGCAGGAGGGCAATCAGTAGGCTAGCACTTATCAGTAAACATATAAATTAGTAAGGGAAAAATAATAGAAAGGGAATTGTAGCAAGTCTACCAATGAAGCTAAACCTAGAAAAGTGCTTTGGACTTTATTTTGTCCTTTATGGTTTATAGCTCTACAACCTTTTAATAAGTTTTGGTTTTTCAAACATATAAGTCTCGAGCATCTTTAAAGAGTCACTGATTGTCTAAAATCGAACCTGGTGCAGAAATAAAAAGGAACCGTTTATATTACTGTAAACTAACTAATTTCGCGACTTTCGAGAGTAGAAAAATAACGCGAATTTAAATCGTCGCAATTAAGTAAAACTTGGATATTTCCTTATTTAACTACATCAAGTTAATTATATAATCGCGAAATTAAATCGCCGCGGAATGGAAATCGAAGTAGCTAAACGCGAAATAAAGTATCTGCAAAAATAACAGTATTTTCATTTTTTATCTTCTCGATATTGATTATAATCGAAAATGGAATTGAGTATTAATCAAATCAATATATGAAATCATTATTTCATTTTAATGCTAGTGGCAATTCACACAATAACATACTTAATCAATGCCTCAAATATTCGTAACTGCTAATATGTTTATAGAAAGAAACGTGTTATAATTATAAAGAATATTTCAACAAATAAAATTAAAGTATCTTTAAGAAAATTCAGAATGAGGAATTAGAAACGGCGATATTTTTATCCTTATTGTTTTAAGTATTATTTACCTCCACACCCTCCTGGACTTTCAGTGGTTGGTGCTTGAGTTGGCTGTGCAGTGGTAGGTGCCTGAGTTGGCTGGGCAGTTGTTGGTGCTTGAGTTGGCTGAGCAGTGGTTGCCGCCTGAGTTGGCTGGGAAGTTGTTGGTGCTTGAGTTGGCTGAGCAGTGGTTGGCGCCTGAGTTGGCTGGGCAGTTGTTGGTGCCTGTGTTGGTTGGGCAGTGGTTGGTGCTTTAGTTGGCTGCACAGTGGTTGATGCTGGAGTTGGCTGGGCAGTTGGTGCTTGAGTTGGTTTAACAGTGGATGTGGTCTTAGTTGGTTGATCGATACTATCTGGCAACATGTCTTTTAGTTTAGACATTAGTGGATTAATTCCAAGACCACATGAATTTGTAAAATCATCTAAATCAATAGCCCATACCATCGATCCGCCAAGGCCGTTTTGTCGAATATACTCTGCCTATATCAAAACAGAAAATGTAAACAAAAACCTATACAAACTGTAAGCAAATCTAACATTATAACCCCTTCCTCTTCTTCTAAAATCCATGTTGTGCCATGGGGAACTTAAATATCTTTCAAATGAAAAATTTAGAGAAACGTCACACAATGCCACAGATTCACTTTAACCATTCAATTAATGAAGATTGGGCTGGAATTGTATTTGTAGGATCAAATATTGTCCGTGGGACACTTTTTCACTTTTTCTACGGACAAAATGTTTTTATGAAATATCGTCCGAAAGATGTATACCTATGAAAACATGTTTTTTGAGATCTCAACCCCCTCTCTATACTCTGGCCAATGTAGAAAAAACAAAAGCATAACAATACGCACAGTAAAACTTAGTTAAAAAAGGTCCGAGTCCGAAGTCAGAATAGGTAACAAAAGAAACTAAACAAAATGAAAATGATACATTAATTAACAAAGAACTACTAGCTGTTTCTGACATACCAGCTCCAGACTTCAAATAAACAGATTGAAAGATTATGTCTTCATAATATAATATGAAGTACAATCCTGTCTTCATCATATAATATGAAGTACAATCCGTCCCGTTAGGGGTATAGTATTATACCATCATAAAATATATGAGAAAAACATAACTGGTTTAAAAATAAATGTGTTTATTTCATATGCAAAGACCTTAAACGTGAAGCAATATTATAGCCAAAATATGCAATCTTTAATGACCTGACAACAGTAAAGTAAATATATACCTTTTTAACAAGTCTGTTTAAAAGTTTGGTAAGCTTTGAGGTGAATGTCGACATTTTTGTGCTTTATAAAGAATATTACCTTAGAGAGGAATGATCCATTTAACTTAAATATTTATAGCATATCATGGTAGTTATGTTAGAACATATAGCCATCTGTATTTACTTGTTAAACTGGTCTTTAAAAGTTGTCATTGAGATTCAATTGCAACTGTATAAAATAAAGTATATTATTTACCTTTATCTGAATACTCTCCAGATCGTCATAACCAACCCACTGGTCACCTTTATGGGCATATGGTACTTTCTGTTCGTCGTTCCATACCCTGGTCCAGCCATTTGCTAGATTTTCACAAACCTAATAATATAATGAATATTCTTTAGAAGTTACTATTGTTTTTGCAAGAATATGGAATTTCAGAACATCAAAAATGTGAAAGAGATAGTTAAATCAATTTAGAAATGTTGCTGCAATAACCAACATAATTATATCAAAGATAAATTAAATACTTATTTTAGGAGACGGAATCAACGCTAAACTCATTTATTGATTAAAAAACCCAACAATACTATGCAAACTATAACATAATCTGGAATTTAAACCGAGGTCCAACAGTAGAGGTATAGACCCAACGGTATATATTACATTTACGGCTTCAATGTTTTCTGCACCAGATACAGTTTTCGACAAAATATGTTTCTTCAGTGATGTTTGAGGGCAATGTATTTATAAATTCAGCACTTATTAAATAATGAAGAGTTTAAAAACCAATAAAGGACAAAAATGCAAAGCAAAAGACCATAAAAATATTTCAACTAATTGATATAAAAATAATAGAGTTTTTAAGTGTAGTTTTTGATATTTCCTCCTAAAAACAGCATTGACAAGTTTAATGCTTTGGTAAGAAACATCCCTATGAAGCTTCGGTCGATGCTGCTGGTGGACGTTTCGTTCACGAGGGTATCACCAGCCCAGTAGTCGGCACTTTGGTGCTGACATGACTATCAATGATATGGTCATTTATATAAATTTCCTTTTACAAAACCTTATTTTTTTTTCGAAAACTAAGGATTTTCTTGTCACAGCCGTATTTTGCACATTTTTTTGGAATGTTGGGTCCACAATGCTCTTCAATTTTGTATTTGTTTGGCTTTTTAACTATTTTGATATGAATGTCACTGATAGTCTTATGTAGACGAAACGCGCGTCTGGCGTATTAAATTATAATCCTTGTACCTTTGATAACTATTTAGACCATATAAAAAAATAAAAACAGGGGAATAGTGTGTAGATGTAGCGATGTTAATGTCCATACGACCACAAAACATCATTCAAATAGAAAAATAAAATAGAAACAAAATTTGTTAAAACTTTCACTAAATAGTTATCAAAGGTACCAGAATTATAATTTAGTACGCCAGACGCGCGTTTCGTTTACATAACTCATCAGTGACGCTCATATCAAAATATTTATAAAGTCAAACAAGTACAAATTTTAAAAGCATTGAAGATTCAAAACTCCAAAAAGTTGTGCCAAATACGGATAAGGTATAAATCTATGCCTGGGGTAAGAAATTCCTTAGTTTTTGTAAAAATTCAAAGTTTTGTTAACAGGAAATTTATAAAAATGACCACATTATTGATATTCATCATGTTCATGGCAACACCGAAATGTTGACTACTGGACTGGTGATACCCTCGGGGACGAAACGTCCACCAGCAGTGGCATCGACCCAGTGGTGTAAATAGTAATCAAAGGTACCAGGATTATAATTTAGTACGCCAGACGCGCGTTTCGTTTACATAACTCATCAGTGACGCTCATATCAAAATATTTATAAAGCCAAACAAGTACAAAGTTGAAGAGCATTGAAGATTCAAAATTCCAAAAAGTTGTGCCAAATACGGCTAAACTCATGCATTTCAGGAGCCGTTGCAGATACAAAAATGGAAAAGCACAAAAAAACAGATAAACTCCTCATTACTCTCTAGCACTCACATTAGAAATTGTGGTGTAGCATTATGCGTTAAAGAAGGATAAGCAAGTAGATATAGATATATGCAATGACAATTACAACATAATACAGGACATCAACGTTAGTTTGTTCCATCGTATAACGAAATTTTAGCTACTTTAACGTTGCTCGAAACCAAATACTAGTGGTCATAAACCAAAAACAAGAACATACAAAGATTTCCATAAAAAAATACAGGAAAAAAAGGATACAAAACCAAAGTCACATTCCATTTAAATGTTGTAAAATAAGAGGTTCTTCTGATGAGTTATCAGAAGAGCAAAACGTTGTTTAGAATAACACACTCCAAAATTGGAACGATAACCTTGATTACATTTTAATATGTTTTTCTTCTTATGAATTTATTTATTATCTATTGGAAACAAAAAAAGTCATGATAGTACATTAACATATTAGGCGATCAGGCAAATGACACCCACGGGAATCTTACCAATAGTTAGAGTTACTTAATAAATTAAAGAACCGTAGGGGCGCACTCGCGTACCCCACTCCCCACGTTGTCTCTGGACATATAAAATAACTCTTAAGAAACGAAAATTGACTCATAATTTCCAGTCGATATGCACATCTACATAGTATGTCCTTAATATCTAAAAGGTATCATGAAATTTTGTTGTAAGGTTTCAGAGGATTTTTGATGACAAACTGTTGCAGTAGTATATTGAGGCAAATAAGTTCAAATGGGCGTAACTCCTAGAGAAAAAAAAATGAACCATAATTTCGAAAAAAACACCATTATACCCTCATCCCGGACCATCCGCAACTTCGTTGCGTGAGGTATAACAAGTGCTGATAAATTATTTTACATTTAATTTTTTTCGTATTTCATAGTGCCTCTTTTAATCAGTACTCTTTATCACTTACCTCGTAAAAAGACAGAAATCCCGCCTCTCCTGTATACCTTCCTGCTGCACCACCTCCAGATGCTGGACTTCCTAAAGCATGTGAAGACGAACCCATCTTAAACGATCTCCCATACAATCCCAAACCAAGAATTAATTTCTCCTTTGGAGTTCCACCATTAAGCCAAAGATTAACAGCATAATCCTTAAATATTTCAATTGTTTCATGACATGTTCTTATATCTTTTTCTTTTAAGTGATGATTATTGAAAATTCATATAGATCAAATATATTAACACAAACGAACTGTATGCAATCACTCAGTTCTCTAAGACAATGGATTGTTTTTAGAGTCCATGAACGTATATCGTATCGTATTGATTGTATTTGTCGAAAATATTAACAAATGTATTCACCGTAGATGTGACTTTAATTTTCTTTTCTAATGCATGCTTTCTTTATTCTTTCAATGTTATTTTAGTTAAACAACCACTAAAAATACAAAAGATAAATACTACGGATATGCTAGTTGAAGCAACAAGACAAATATCAATAAGACAGAAAAACATGTTTTTATCTTCAAGAAAAATCTATTCAAAACGACCATTGCAGACAAATGTGATTGGTTGTCATAGTCCTTACCTATTACAGACAGTTGAACCAGGTTTAATAGAATAAACCCTCTATCTTGTATATGTTTCTGAGAAAAGTTGATAAACTCACTTGATTTAACTTTTTCTGTTCGGTTGATTCGTCGTTCCTTGCATATAATGGACTGTTATGTCCAAGGAAATTTTCCCAACTTCCATGCAAATCATATGCCATAAGGTTGATAAAGTCAAGTTCTCTAAAAACAAATTTAAAAACAAAAATAAGTGTCCCTGGCGGATATACAACATTTATTCCTGGTATCTATGATGAGTTTATTTACACATATTTTGCGAATACAAAACCTGTTCTAGATCATCTGAATAATATAGAATATCACCATATTGCACTAGCTACAGTGCTCTACCAATTGTAACTTCTTAAAAACAAACTGAGAAATAAAGCGTAACAAAGAAGTGTATTCATTGCGAACGTCATCTTTTTAAGAAAACTCGTACATTGAAATTAAATTACTTCTTAAATTTACTGAATGAATAAATTTCCTGTTTGAAGATACTACAGGTAATTGAAAAAAATGAAGAACAGCATTTAAGTTATTTTTCAAGGGTAGAAAACTTACTTTGAAATAGAGCCAATTTCATAAGCAGTTTCAATTGTTCCGTCGCCAGCAGCAACTGCAGCTGTAAGAAGTAATCGAGGTCTACCGATTCTTTTCCCCTCATCTTCAAAGGCACTTCTCAAAATCTGAAATTTTATTGTTATGTTTTTTCGTAAAAGATCAAATAGGTCACTACTACACGAAGTTCAAATTCAACAAATAAATTCAACAGCCTACAAAGCACATTTTATTTACGTACAAACTGTGATCCCCTTTTCTTTTCTTCAAATAATTTTGACTACCAGCAGCAATCCAGAAGATAAAATGATATGATTATAAACTAAACAAGAAGGTTGCGTTTGATTTTAAGTTCTGCGTAAAATTCTGTAATAAATCATACCACCTCTTACAGTGGACTAATTATTACAGTTTAACAGTCTAAATGTCTAATCTTAAATAACATATGCGCACCAGTTAGGTTACGTGTGAGACCACTTTCGAGTTCATCCGTCACCGGAAAAAACTCGTCAATTATACGCGATTTTATCACCGTCATTTGTGCGTTTAGGGGCGTCATCACTTCCCTTCCAATGTTGAGCGAGTGGTTGGAAAACTATAATTCTATATTGTACGAATTATTCGGCAAATTGAATTCTCAAAATTGACAATCAACACTGCTGTCATTAGGGAATTGTCAGTAAGTACCTACAGAGCAACCATTATTTCTAGTTTATCCTGTACAAAGACGATCACTAAGACGCTTGGTGAACGTAAATAGTGCAGGGATACAGGCGAGCCCCTCTATCTGGTAAATGACGTCATAAAGGTGTGCATAATTGACGAGTTTTTGCCGGTGACGGATGAACTCGAAAGTGGTCTATTGTAAAGCTTTAAAAGCTGTTTGACCTATCCAGAGATAAATCTAAGATATCTGCATTCGGGTCGAGCATGTAACCAGTATACAACCAGTTCATACCAATTCTAGATAAATCCTTTTTTTCAAATAAAGGTAGAAATTTTACCTTGCAAAGCTGTGTAAATCTTTGTTTATCCTCAGGAGGACTTCCTCTGTTTGCTGGGTACTCCCAATCAAGGTCAAGGCCATCAAAGTTAATATGCCTCAGGTATGCAATGGCATTAGCCGCAAATGTTTCCATATCTTGAGTATTGTCTACTAGGGCTGTAAACGGTGCCGAGCCATGAGTCCATCCTCCAATGGCTAGTAATATCTTCAAGTCAGGATTTTTCATCTTCAGGTTGGCGGTCTCTTCATATTTACCTGATGATAATTTAATTGTTTAATATTTTACATTTTTGATATCGATTTACTGAACTTAATATGTATTCCACCCTATGCTGTTGTTGAAAATTGATTCCATTAACACTACTCTTTCTATGACGACCTTTTACAAGATCACTTTAATATTAGTCCCTTACAAGTAAACATATCTTTTCAGTCCAAATATGACACCTTCAATCCAGGTTACTCAAATTTTCAAGGAATTTCAGAGTACATACACAGTTGAACAAACTAAGGTTATATGTTGCCAGTCAAGGTCGTATAAAACTCCCATCATCATATGTTCAGTATCCTGCAATCGGTCAATGGGAACCACAGCTACATCTTAGATAAAGTCACCTATTCGGTTTTTGATTTTATGATTTAAAGAAATGAGTTGTTGAATCAATATCAATGAACTAATCCTACAAATGCAAGCCTACCAACCAATAGAATTTTGGAAGTCAAATAGCTTCCATTAATTAACAACTATCAACTAATATATCCAGTAAATAGAAGAAATAAATTAATCGTGTCATTAAATGCAAAGTTGTGTTTTCTTATCAAGCAAATTCTACAAAGGATACAAATCAGTAAAAAGCTCTTGAAATAAGTCTCCAAAACAATTTTTTTTTAATTTTCTTATGTTTTCAAGATTTCACACAAATATTGACAATAAACTTGCATTCCTACTGCCGAAAACAATAACTGTGGTGGGTTTTTTTTTTATGAAAATAACATTTTATTCATTTTATGCGTCCAACATTGTCCAATGCGCTTTTCTTTATTTGCCTTCACTTGAAATTTCAAACCAAGAAGAAAGCCAAGAAGGTGTCTGTCCTAAACACGTAAAGATCTATATGACAAGAAAACTTATAAAATAGCCATATTCTGACATCTTAGCCACGCTTAACTAACAAACATATTTAATCCAATTCAAAATTACGCTTTTCATGCATTACATACGTTATTTTCGTAAAATGCGTGCAAAATACATAACTCACCAACCGACCAGTCTGTAGATTCGTCATTCCATTCATAAGGTTGTATGGTATTTCCCACGACTTTTCCAAAAGAATAGATAATATGTGTGCACAGGGAAGGATCTATATCGGCTGGGAAGAACTTGTATGGTGCTGTTCTATACTGTGCCCAGTTTGTATGGTAACATACTCGTTTATAACCGTTAACATCTGGTCCAACAGTGTTTGGTGACTGTGTTGGCTGATTGGTAGATACTGTGTCAGTTGGTTTAGCAGTAGAAGGTGCATCCGATGGTTTAGCAGTAGAAGGTGTATCAGTTGGTTTAGCAGTAGAAGGTATCTCAGTTGGTTTAGACGAGGATGGTGCTTGGGTTTGAGGATTTCCTGTTGGAACTACAGAATCAGTAGGTAGAAGTTCCTTGAGTTTAGACATAAGGGGATTAATGCCGAATCCGCATGAGTTGGTAAAATCATCTAAATCCATTGCCCATACCATAGAACCTCCAAGTTCTTTATGTTTTACATATTCTGCCTGTAATTATATAATCGAAAAAGGAAATCATATTTACTGTTTCACATTTCAATTCTTCAAATCAGAAGAGATATCACTGACTGTACGGTAAGGGTGTTAGTGTAGTGGTAATTGAATTGTAACGTTTTATCTTCTCTATTAAGACTCTTTATTTATGGAATATGTTTAATTGGTACTATCAAAACCAACAACTGGCAACTACCCCCAGAGAAAATGAAAATCACAATAATAACTCTGAGGAAAGCTCAAACGGAAAGTTCAAAACGGAAAGTTCAAAACGGAAAAAAACGGATTAATCTGCTGTATAAGTCCTGGAATCCTCACAAATAAGTTTTACTATGTTTCATAATAATCCTATATATATATGAACGTCACAATATAGATAGTCAAACTCGATGAAATTCAGTTTTTGGATTGAACGTATTTTTCAAAACAATAATTGTGTATTTTAATCACATGTCAAAACCACATTACTACTGAACTCCGAGGAAATACAAAACGAAAAAACTAATCGAATGGCAAAATGAATAGCTAAAACACATCAAGCTAGCTAGGTCGTTTATATAATATTATAAATGCAATTTAAAGAATAAAATATACATACAAATTCAAATCCTCTTTTACTGGCATTCCTACAACTCAAGACTATGCAATAACAGCGATAGATATAGTATGTACTGTTTAGTAAGTTACAATGCATGCTCCATGCCAAAAGTAGGACATAATATAACAGTTGTGGTCACCTTTCCTCAATAAATTGATTAATCTGCTGTATAAGTCCTGGAATCGTCACACATAAGTTTTACTTTTTACTATGTTTCATAATAATCCTATATATATATGAACGTCAAAATATAGATAGTCAAACTCGATGAAATTTAGTTTTTGGATTGAACGTATAAATTTTCAAATCAATAATTGTGTATTTTACTTCCTCAATTAATCGTTGAGTTATATTTAAAGTCAATTATATCGATCTAGAGATAGAGATAAAGGGGGACTATTAAATTTCTTTTATAAGGTAAATTCAGATTTCTCTTAAACATAATGACATTTTCCCCAATCCTATTTCTTATTGTCAAATGTACAACTCGTCCATAGTGGGCGATCGTTTATCTCTCTGTCAAATGTATAAATAACCACGTCCGATCGGAATTGGGAGTTAAATTGGATTCCTCGCTTGCACAGGGACAAAAATTTCACACGTGAATTTTACATGAAACTTATATGATAGATTACCTATTACACTAAGCCTACCTTGACTGTTATACTCTGTAGATCGTCATATCCCACCCACTGGTCACCCTTGTAGGCGTATGGTACTTGCTGTTCGTCATTCCATTCTCTACTCCATCCGTTTGCAAGATTATGGCAAACCTTATTTTGTTAAAAAGAAATTATTGTAAATTATACGTTACACCTTAAGATAAAAAAAATCATCAAAGATACCAGGTTTACAATTTAGTACGCCAGACATTTCTTCTCCCAAGTGATTCGGCATAAACGTGCGAATAAAAAAATATAAACGTTATCAGTACCTCTTTTACTAAATAATTACTTAACAAGTGTCTTTTCTGGTAATATGTTTCGTGGTAACAAAAGATGGGTACTCTCATTGAATTTTATGAAATTTTGTAATTACTAGCAACTAAAGAATGAGTAACTGCACATGAACATCAAGAAATCCTATATGTAACTTTAATATTTTATAGATATGAAGAAACAGAATTACAGACGTATATATAATACATGTTAACATCGTAAAATAGTTCAGACACTTTGACTTTTTATTTCCATTTTTTGAAATCCTGTACATGTTCCATGAGATTTCATGACATTGGTACTGAAATATCCGTTTCATTGATATAAAATCTATCTTGAGTCACCGAATTAGTTGTGGCTATTTTTATGCTTACGTGGTTAAAAAGTTTGCACAGCTTGAAAATTAATGGGGTCAATAATCGCCGAAAAGGAAAAGTAAACATGGCGTCATGACTATATTGTACAACAAAATAATAGTTTTACGCTTTCAAAAAGATACATGTATTGCTTACTTTTTCACTTTTAATTCTACTGCCTTAACGGGTCCTGTCCTTTTCCGGCTTTATTTATATTGCTTGTGGCGTACCCTTATTCATTATTGAACTTACCTCATAAAATGACAGAAATCCCGCCTCTCCGGTATATCTGCCTGCTGCACCGCCTCCGGATGCTGGACTTCCTAAAGCATGTGAAGACGAACCCATCTTAAACGACCTTCCATATAACCCCAAACCAAGAATTAATTTCTCCTTTGGGGTTCCACCATTCAGCCAAAGGTTTATGGCATAATCCTTAAAAGATTTGGTAATTAAAATGAAATTTTAAAAATTGTATATATATATATATAGTATATCACAAATTTAAAATCGTAAAAAATAGTTGAGATGCTGTAATGAAAGCCGATCTCGGATTGCGTTCAGCGCATGTACGTATAACGTGAAACTTCTTCTTGGAAGCATAGTGAATGTATGTTGAAATAGCAAACGTCTGATTGAGAATGTATTATTATTTTAGAAAGGGGGGTTATAAAATAAAAACTAAAAACATAAATTTAAAACATAAACCTTGATGTCAAGTTCGTAAGGATTCCAACTTGGTAAAAAAAAGAAAGAAAAAAAAAGTGTCTAGAACGAGATGGAACCTTTGAGTCTCATCACAATACGTAATACAGTAACTACAGGTTGTATGACTGCATGATACGATGGACTAAAAAAAGAAAGCTCTTCAGAAGAAGAAAAAGTATAAATTACAGATGTGGATTTCAAGTCGCATGATAGTATTGTCTTTGCCAAAAGATAAAGACAAACCAATATGCAGTGTTAAAAAAATCACCAAAGATAACAGGCTAAACGTTTTGTATGCCAGACGGGCAAAAGGCTTCAAAAGACTGTCACAGTTTACTTGGTTATATTGTCTTGTGTGTCAAACACAGGCACTTTTCAATGAAACAAAAATACCTTGATGTTCTTGATAAAGTATTCATACCAACTACACATTTTAAATCTGCAGTAGAAGGTTGTTTGACTTGAAACATACATGTCGATATTTAATCTATTTTGTTTGAGGATTTTTCTGATAAACAGCTATAATAATATTCGTACCTGATTCAGTGTCTTTTGTTCTGTTGACTCGTCACTTCGTGCATACAGTGGACTGTTATGTCCAAGAAAAATTTCCCAGCTTCCATGTAAATCATACGCCATCAAGTTGATGAAGTCAAGTTCCCTGTTCAAATGAAAGCGTTTTAGTCGGGTACAAAAGTATATATAATTTAAACGAACAACAAAGTAGAAGGTGTAATAATGCTAGTTTTTTTTTGGTCCCTTGAAGAGCGAACATATTTATTTTGTATATTTCTGTACCAAATAGCATTATTTAGATGTCCATAAGACAATATTTCATCACATATCATTATTCACATATATGCATAAGGACTTCAAACTACTTTCATCTAGTTCAATAACTGCATTTATCGATATTCTACGAATTGTCCATACTGACTAATAATTTCCTTTTCGATATTATCAGCACAATAAAGTGACAGTGAAATTAACAACGTCGTCATAGGTAAAAAAGATATAAACAGATTAGCATTGGTCATCTCAACTTGATTGCTTTTTTCACTTTCGCCGTACCGGCTCAAGCAAGAAATCAATCTCGTAAAGATGATTAACGATAATCTATAAGATTAGGATTATTTTGCCATCTTGTCATATTATTTAAATATGAACAAATAAAAAGCGATTTAACACACATTGGTATTATTAATATACACCCTTTATACAATTAAATGTTTAGATTTAAGCGTTTCTGATAATGGCAAATGATAAAAAGCGAGTCGGACTCAAGTAATGTATAAAATGTTATTTTATGTTTTTAAATGCGCCTAGCAATGCCATATCTATTTGGATAAAACCTTAGAAAATAATTTGGTTCAAATTTATTTTGTTCAGAAGTGTGAAATAGCAATTGTCAGCCGAATATATCTGTTATGACATCATATTGACTTCAACAGGTGTCCAGATCATATCAAACGTTATCAACGAAATGAAATTTACTTTAAAACGATAGAAACAAATCCTCTTTTTTTTACTTTCAGGATTTGACATACCTTCTACTTATGGTAATACTTACTGAGATATAGCAGCAATGTCATAAGCTGAATTAACTGTTTCTTCACCGGCGGCTACTGCAGCTGTCAACAGCAAACGACTACGGCCAGACTGATTGGCTTCGTCTTCAAAGGCTCTTCTCAAAATCTGAACAAAAAATAGGATATGCAACAAATGTATGTATACGGTAGTAATTACACGTTAATAATTATTCAAGACATTCTGTCTTTGTATATAGTTTTTTATGCTGTGCTTTTTGTACTGTTTGTTTGTTTGTCTTTTTCTTTTGTAGCGATGGTGATGTCAGTTTATTTTAGAATTATGAGTTTGAATGTCCCTTTGGCATCTTTCGTCTCTCTTTTATTTGAAGGCACGTTTATGATAGTGACTATACAAGATTAATGAGAAACCTTTTGTTTCCAATTTGCCAAATTTAAATAATCTATTTCTTGTTTTCTAACTATTATCCCGGAATATTTCGAGTAAACTATTATCAAATATAGCTACAATTTTTATGTCTTTTAAAAAATCAATTATAAAAAGAAAACTTCTTTGCTTGAATTTTGTCATAACTTATCCCCACTCTCATGTCAAAATTAGAACAAATATAAAAAAAGAAGATGTGGTATGATTGCCAATGAGACAACTCCCCACAAGAGACCAAAATGACACAGAAATTAACAAATATAGGTCACCGTACGGCCATCAACAATGAGCAAAGCCCATACCGCATAATCAGCTATAAAATGCCCCGAAATGACAATGTAAAACAATTCAAACGAGAAAACTGAAGTATGTACATCGTTATTCTTACACGACATAGATCAGTAAATCTTTGTTTATCTTCGGGTGGACTTCCTCTGTTTGCTGGGTACTCCCAATCAAGGTCAAGGCCATCAAAGTTTATATTCCTCAGGTATTCAATGGCATAAGCCGCAAATGTTTCCATATTTTGAGTTTTGTCTACTAGGGCTGTAAACGGTGCCGAGCCATGAGTCCATCCTCCAATGGCTAGTAATACCTTCAAGTCAGGATTCTTCATCTTCAGGTTGGCGGTCTCTTCATATTTACCTGATGGTAATGAAATTGTTAATATTTTGGATTTTGATATTCATTTGCTAAACAAACGAAAAGAGATAGGTCTAATTTATTCTCGGTACATTTAATTTAATTTACTCGCAATATCGTTACACTTGCACACATTTACTTTAAAGTTAACTCGGCTAGATCATGTTCCCTTCTTTGTTTATTTAACTACAACCTTATTAATTGAATCATTTACATGTACCTCTCTAGTAGGTTTTAGTTTTAATCTCATTCATTTTCTAATGATTTTCAAACGCAATTTGTTTCTGACAATTCAAACTCCACGTGCGTTTGTGCATTAACGCAATTTTACAAATGGAAATCACTACAGTGAATAAATTATATTCACTATGAAATATTACAATAAACTAAAATTGAGAATGGAAATGGGGAATGTGCCAAAGAGACAACAACCCGACCATAGAAAAAAAACAGCAGAAAATATATATAAATATGTTTAATATGTAGACTTACCAATCGACCAATCCGTAGATTCATCATTCCATTCATAAGGTTGTATGGTATTTCCGACTACTTTCCCGAAGGAATAGATAATATGTGTGCACAGGGAAGGATCGATGTCGGCTGGGAAGAACTTGTATGGTGCTGTTCTATACTGGGCCCAGTTTGTATGGTAACATACTCTTTTATATCCGTGAGCAACAGAGGCTGTCAAAAACAGAATATTAATAAACGCTCTTTTTTTCTAAATAGATCAGATAAAACACAATAGAAATCATTAAAGAGAAGAATGGTTTGAATTAAAACTTTGAAAATGAACATATTTTTGTAATTGAACAATAACTATATATGTTTTTTTTTAATTTCGTTTGGGCTTGTATTTTATTTTATTTCGGGTTTATATCATCCGTTCATCCTATTTCGACTCTTTAAAATTAACGAGTCTATCCTTAATTATTAATGTAGATTATATGGCCTCCAAAATACCGTTTCGATCCCTAACATCACTAAAAATTTATTGTCGAAATCCGGATATGGTGCTTTTTGTCTGCAATTCGCTTTTTGTACGCTTTTGCTTTTTGTCCGATAATTTTGCTTTTTGTCCGAAACTTTTGCTTTTTGTCCGTTGCTTTTTGTCCGTTTTGCCTTTTGTCCGATTATTTTGCTTTTTGTCCGAAACTTTTGCTTTTTGTCCGAAACTTTTGCTTTTTGTCCGTTGCTTTTTGTCCGTTTTGCTTTTTGTCCGATTATTTTGCTTTTTGTCCGACACTTTTGCCTTTTGTTCATTGCTTTTTGTCAGTTTTGTTTTTTTAGCTCATCTAGTTTTCTCGTTTGAATTGTTTTACATTGTCTTATCGGGGCCTTCTATAGCTGACTATGCGGTGTGGGCTTTGCTCATTGTTGAAGGCCGTACGATGACCCATAGTTGTTAATGTTTGTGTCATTTTGGTCTTTTGTGGATAGTTGTTTCATTGGCAATCATACCACATCTTCTTTTTTTTATAAGCTCTTCTCATCACTTTGAAAAAAATTAAACTACTGGCAAAATAAAATCAGATGTGGCCCAAACCATCCTTATGGTAACTAGTTTTAAAAAATAGTACCCCTTGACACGCCCAATAATTTTGTTCACCCCATGTGTGCGGTATACCATCTACTACTCAACTTTATTGTTTTCTGTTTTTTCTGTTTGTTAAATCAATAATTAGGATCCATGTTACATCTCATGATCAATTTATTTGGAAAATCGCCAATTGCAGTCAGCAGTGTTTAAGAACATCAGGTGTTCGACCTGTTAGTCAAATGCGTTATGTTGATATTTACTTTTTAACTTTTTTTGTCTTTTGGAAAATGTTGTTTGTGCTGTACTTAGACCCCTCTACCAAGAAATTTGTTTTACATGCACACGTATGAAAGTTGCGGTTTTTATCCAACGCAATCATATGTTTGAACGTTGTTTTCAATTAAGACTCGTATATATATATAAATTGCGGTTTTTATCCAACGCAATCATAGGTTTGAACGTAGTTTTCAATTTAGACTCGTTTATATTTTTCGTTTGGGCTTGTATCATATTCTCCCTCCGGTTTATATGATCCGTTCATCCTCTATTGACTTTTAAAATTCAATAGTATATCTAAAAATGAGGGTACATTTTATATGGCCTTCCAAATACCGTTTCGATCCCTTACATCACTGATAGGCGAGTGACTTTAACCATAAAATTAAATTTTTAAAGCACCTACCTAACACACGGCTAAATTATATATCATTTTAAAGCTACACATATGTACTATCTACGGAAGCGTATTAGCGCCACACATTTTTTTTTTTATTTTTCTTCCTATGTTTGAGTTATAACGCAAACCTTTGCGTTATAACGCAAACCTTTGCGATATAACGCAAACCTTTGCGTTGTAACGCAAACCTTTGCGATATAACGCAAACCTTTGCGTTATAACGCAAACCTTTGCGTTTAACGCAAACATTTGCGATATAACGCAAACCTTTGCGTTATAACGCAAACATTTGCGATATAACGCAGACCTTTGCGTTATAACGCAAACATTTGTTTTATCTTATTTCTTATTTAAGATTCAAAGGAAACAGTAGTTTTTAATGGAGGAGGCTGGATATAATAAAATTGATCACCTTTGTAGTAATTGCAAAGTAAACTGCTAGAATAATTAGATCATATCAATGACTAATAATGAGCAGAATAATATAAGAATATGTGGTATTAGTGCCAATAAGAAAACTCTCAATCTAAGTCACTATTCGTAAAAGTAAACCATCATAGGCCGAATTACGGTCTTCAACACGGAGCATTGGCTCACACTAAACAACAAACTATAAAGGTCCCCAAAAACGATATCCAAGTTACTACTAGTATATATATTACAAAGAAAATTGAGTAAATTGAGGTTATACCTAAGAAAAAAAATCAACCCTCCTAATATAGCTATAACCGAATATAAATATATTTCCAAAATAAGCTCTCGTTTGAGAACTGTGTAAAGTAGGTTACATTCAAACAAGCTACCCTTTGGCAATAAATGTATAGAATGAAGATGTTTTATTAATAAAATTATGTTCTCTCTATTCAAATTGCTACCCAAGCATCTTAAAAATACTTCATTATATTGAAATGAAAATTCAATGACTTTCTATCAAAGAATCTTGATCATATTCTGAGTTTTAAAAAAAATGTTTCCTTATTAATAATTCATTTTAAAGCAGAAAGATCATTTTGTCTATTTGACTTGGAGGTTTCACAATTGTATGACATTATTTTTGATCTTTCAATTTTAATATGACTATAAACTATATCTATTTTCTTGTTAAATTATATACTTTTCTGATGCACAAATCAGTCTTAATTTATGTATAATTGCACTTCAATTATTCCATTATTCCTATGCATATTTATTATAATGATTTGGCCTTGTATGTATGTTTCTTTTTTTATCTACTAGTAAATCACATCCGAAATGAATGACAGACGGACATATATACAAAACTTAATGAATAACTGAAATAAAGATGTTTGCGTTATAACGCAAAGGTTTGCGTTATAACGCAAAAGGTTTGCGTTATAACGCAAATGTTTGCGTTATATAACGCAAAGGTTTGCGTTATATCGCAAAGGTTTGCGTTATAACGCAAAGGTTTGCGTTACAACGCAAACATAAGAAGAAAAATAAAAAAAAAATGTGTGGCGCTAATACGCTTCCGTACTATCTGTTTTGCCCGGTCGTTAAAAAATCGTACGGTGCAATTTCCGTCAAATCGAGATCAAAGGCCAAGGACGAATAAGTGCATATTTTTTAAGATTTCTGCCTGATTGCATTATATGACTTTTATATACCTAATTCACATATGCAAACAATTTAAACTTTTAGCAGAGCGATTAACAGTCATTATTCAAATGCATTTTTTAAAATTTAAAGCGTGTTTTTGACAGAGAGCACATGTTTCCTGAAATTCGAGTAAAAGTTAACAAAATGTGTGAAAACCCAATTTTTCTTTCTGGTGCAACTGATAATCACTTTAAACTAAGTAATACCATGTAATGACTATCAAAGAAGTTTTTGACATCATACAATTTCCTAAAAGTATGCTTACTTCTAATCAAACAGCAAATCATAATAACTCATACAGTTGCCCAAAATACCGCCATCTGCGAAAACACTGCTTTTAAGAATTTCTTCCTATTTAAACATTGTATGTGGTCAATATAAGATGTAATAAACAAATTCTTAAGAATCTGAAAAAAATTAGAGTAAAAAAGATGTGCGCGAATCATCTTATTGCTGGAAATAAAGGGGGTGAAACTAAGAGATTGCAATCTGCATTGTAACTACCAGTCTGAAATAAACATATTTTGACTTTCCTAACTGTTTGATTTTTAGCTTCATTTATATCAATATTGATGTACTGAAAAGACCTTTTTATTCATTTTATGTGAATTGAAAATTTAGACCAAAATAAATAAAAAATAAATAGATGAAAATTGAAATTTCAAAAAATTTCTAAAAACTAGTAAACACATTATAAATCTTGATTTCTTGATTGCTTGAATTGCGTTGTTCATTGTTTACATGTATTAATTCATAAAATAAGAATAATTTTGAATATCCATTTATACGCAAAGGTTCTAGTTACAACTAGACTTCCTGAATAGCTTGAATGACTAGTTAATTTTTCATACAAGGATGATTTCATGCAAGAGTTTCTGATGACGACTGAAACTTCACTATATAGATGATGTCATCTCACCAAAGAGTGCAAAATTTGTGACAATGTTGGGCTCGTATTATCCATTGAAATCGGAAATAAAACACTCAGCAGATATAGTTTACTCCATCACGTATCTTGAAATCGATGAGGGTTGGTTGAGAAAAAGTTTTACAAGAGAAATGTGCATAAAACAACCCATAAAACCACCCCTTACTACAAAATTATAAACTTCTCATTTCCATCTAACTTGGCAACATTATAGCAACGCCTGCATATCTATACTACTAAAGGAGGAGACCGATTTTATTGAGCCGCAAAAACTGGGGAAACGCATCAACTATAAGAGGAACACAACGATATAACAGAAACACTGAACTGCTACAAAAAACACACGCCAACATACAAAGAAACATATTATTCGATACCAACTGTCATATGCCTGACTTGGTACAGGACATTTGAAGAAAAATGGTTGTTCAAACATGGTTCTAAACCAGAGTTCAAATGCAAAGTTGAAATCAGCCCTTTGAAAATTTCATGGAAGCCACTACGAGTTGGTTGACAATTATGAGATATCTGTTTCGCCAGATGACGACTGATAAGTTCCATCGACGTAACCAAATTGCCGTCATCTCTGCCGTAAATGACACCAACCGAATAAGGCTTGGTACCGAGTTAGGAAATACAGAAGCCACATGACGGCTTTAAAGAGAGCATTGATGTAGTGGTTAGTGCATCGAACTACTAACACAAAGGTTCCTGGTTCGATTCCCGTTCCGTGATGAAAATTTCAGGGACTGAATTTTCGGCTCTACTAGACACCATTTGTGAGTATGGTCTTAAAGAAATAATGAAAGTCCGTCGGAAGGGGACGATAAATGGCTGACCCGTGTAAATGGAGAGCCATATCTCTTGCACGTTAAACACACATTTGTAGATTTCGAAAAAAGAGCAGACTTATGCCGCTACAAGGCAGCACTTGCTCACGCAAAGTGGAAAGAGATTAATTCAAGTTGCAAAACTTGTTTCCCAATCCACTATAAATAAATATGTTTAAACTAAAACGGTTGTCACATGTGGAACATAATCTGCCTTCCCTTTGGGAGCCCCTGAGTTCACTCAAAATGTTTTGGGGAGATTGTGTTACTCAATCTGTAGCTTTATATGTTGTGTTTTGTATACTGTTGCTTGTCTTGTTCGTTTGTTGCCCGGCTTACTCAGTTCGTTTTTAATTATGAGTTTGATGTCCCTATAGTATATTTCGTCACTATTCAAGTAGTAAAAGGTTTTAAAATGATAGATCAGTGTAGCTAAATGTATCATGATAACGATTTGGTTCTATATATATATATATCACCGTGAGAAAATTAAGTTACTTAGTATTTTTTGCGGATATTTGTCGTATTGCGTTTATCTTCTTCACATTTCTTTTAGGTGATTTTTGGCCGATTTTCATTACTGCAACTTAATGTTTTTAAAGTAAAAAAAATACCAAAGGGACAATCAACATCTAAAACCATGAATCAAATAAAGTTAATTAAAACCATGAACAAAATAAAATTAAAAGTGCTAGAGACGAACAACAGTCCACAAAACACAGCATACCATGAAAACGATCTCTCCTAAAACAGCAAATGATCTTATAAGGTAAAGAAGGGTATTTAACTTTGTCATTTTGTTATTATACACTGCTTATAGTGTTTTACATCCACAATGACATGCTTTTGTATATTAAAAGCTTATGTAGAAATTTCTCAAAGCATCTTTTATTCAATTAATTAAAGCGATTAAACTTCTAAACACATTTAATATGATTTAATATAGCACGATTTTAAACTAAATAAGAAACAGCCGCATTTTATTTAGTTCGTTTACATTCTGCTCTAGACAACCAAGTGTTTCTAACAAAGGTTACTTATTTCAATGTTGCTTACGATTTAGTAGCAAAGTCATGTTTGCATTTAAACATAATTACAAAAAGTAAAAAAGTTTGACTTAGTAAAATACAGTTTAACCTCAATTACCTCGCATATTTTATGTTCTAACTTTAAATGTCCCTTCTTTTATTATGAAATATCATTCTCCTCCCTGATATTCACAATTAGCGATGTGCTATTCTAACATAAATTAACAAAATGATCGCTATTTGAAGATGGTAGATTTTTGGGCAACTGCAAACACTTCAATAGAAGGCTGTTCCATGAACAAAAATAAATAATAACATCTTAAAATTACAAAACAAATATTCCTTGACCTAAAAAATATACATTTATCTATTTTTTTGCATACAAATATCGATTCCCCAAGCTATATTTTACTTTTTGAAAAAAAAAATCATTTTTTTTGGATTTGTGATAAATTTCAATTTTTGGGAAATTTTGCGCATCGAATTTCTTATTTTTTGTTTGATTTGGAAATTATGTATCATGTTTCATAAAGTTCATATGATCTTTTGAAAAATTTTAGGGTACAAGAGTTAGAAAATAGCGTTTTATTTAATAATCGCAAAAATTGGATTTTTTTTCATGACCTTTGACCTTGATTTAACAGAAAATGCACCGTACGATTTTTTTACGACCGGGCAAATCAGAAAGTACAGATTATCAGCTTTCGAATGATATATAATACAGCCGTGTGTTAGGTGGGTGCATTAAAGTCGTTAACTAAGCGTCTTTTTGAAATAAGTCACTCACCTATGAAGAGACATTTATTGTCGAAATCCGGATCTGGTGTACTAAAAAAATATGACACCTTATGTTTGTAGCATAACATCTTGGCCAGAAGTTTTTTGGTTTATGTTTAGTATTAAGTTTGTATTAAGATCTATTTAGTTACATCTTGTGATCAATTTTATTTGCCAATCGCCAGTGGCAGTCAGCAGGGTTAAAGAACATCAGTTGTTCAACCTGTTAGGCAAATGCGTTTTGTTTAAATATACTTCTTCACTTTTTTGGCCTTTTGGAAAATGTTGTTTGTGCTGTTTTGAAACCCTTCTACAACGAAATTTGTTTTACATGCACACGTATAAAAATTGCGGTTTTTATCCAACGCAATCATAGGTTTGAACGTAGTTTTCAATTTAGACTCGTTTATATATATACATGTACGGTGTTATTACTTTAATGCGAAAATGTACTTTAAAAGACATAAAAAATCTAATTAAATTTCACTTACCAAATAACGCCACTGTCAAAACCAAAAATTGAGGATTCCACTTTGTGACCATCTGAAGAAAAAAATAGCCTCTTTTTTATCAAAAAGTTTATCTTGTCCAACATTGATTAAAGTAAGTATAAGTAATACATGTTTACACTGGTTAATTATATATTAATTGATTGTTAGTTATACAAATACGACAAAGAAAAGAGAAAGGAACATTAATATGTCAAATATATTATATCTGTTATCATGTTTAACATGTATGGTGATTAGATCTACAACCGGTAATTCTGGTCTCACAAGAAACTGTATAGAGACTGGGAAACATATAATCTGACAATTAGAGATATTAGATCTACTACCCGTTATTCTGGTCTCAGAAGAAAGTATAGAGACTGAGGAATATATAAAGTGTTGATAATGTGTTCGAATTGGGTTAACTTCGACATCCGTTTGTCGTCATAATTAAGGATTTTGCTGTTTATACATGGTTATGTTATGCCTCTAAGGAACTTTTTCAAATTTGTGTGTTAACTTTAATAGAGTATATATACAAACATATTCAACTCTTTTGCAAAGGGTTGTGGATTTCATCAAAATAAACAAACAATCAACTTCCAACTTACATAACATTAGCTTTTTTTTTTTTAAAGTTATCTATGTGTCGTTTCTTTATTTGAAGCTTCATAATCCAATTATATGCCAATCGAATTCGCTAATCGTGTTCACACACTCTTCCTTTTTGATTCGAATTGATTTGAATTGTCTTATTCGCACTAACCAATTTGCCATAGAAATGCGTTTTTGTTGATACGAATTAAAACTTAACGACGTTCAAACAGTAAAGCGAATTACGTGTGAACGCATCATAAGGTCAAAATTTGGAGTTTAAAGTAAAGTCGAAATTTTGAGTTTGAGAAAAGTCGAAATTTTGCGTTTGAGAAAAGTTTTAAAAAAAAATCAAAATTCTTAATTTTAACTTAGTCGGAATTCAAAAATTCGAGATTAAGTCGAAATTTTAAGATCTGGAATGTAAAAAATTTCGACTTTGAAAAATATTTCATTACAAATTTTATGTTTACTATGTCCATAAAACGCTTTCGTAAGAAATACTTTGAAAGAACAATGGTTCATGCTTTTTATTAGATATATATACTATTGGGAGTAAAAAACCAGCGAATTGATCTTTTGATAATAAAACAAAATGTTTGGACTTTAACGGTGCTTTTTTGTGGACTTTAGCGGAACTTGTTATTGTGGACTTTAACGGCGTTTTCTTGTGGACTTTAGCGGAGGTCATTTTGTGGACTTTAGCGGAAAGTTTGTGGACTTTAGCGACGCTGTGGACTTTAGCGGAAAATTGTTGTGGACTTTAGCGGTGTTGTGGACTTTAGAGGAATTTTGGACTTTAACGGTGCCACAATATGTTCATTTTAACCCACGGAACAACTCTAAAATCTAAACTCGAATTCAATATGATAATGTAAAAATTTCGAAAATAATAAACATATTATCACTTTTTGAAATTCTTAACTTTTTTGGTTTAAAATCTCAAAATTTCCGAAGACCTTATCTTAACCATTTTAAGATAAATTGGAGACATCTTTACTTTAATCGTTTTTTTAGTAAATTACCAGTTTGTCAGATGAGAAACTTTACAAATATTTTGTATATGTTTTCTTTCAGCATTACTTTTTGTTATTATTCAAATATTAAGTGTTTTGCCATTTTAGAATTTATACATCACAGTTCTATCAGGAGTAATATTTTCTTATACTTTTCATTAATATCAAGAAGATAATTATTATATCCGTGAATGATAAACAGTGATTATCATACACATTAGTTCGTCTATTGGTGTCTTCAACCTATGCCAACATTTGATAAAAATATATTCAACCTATGCCTACAAACAAAATACAATAGGAGATGTTATAGCAATTATTAATCAATAAAAGGTAAAATACATATTCAAGCATTAAAATATTACTCTTTGAAAATTCAGAAACAGAAATAAAGTAATTATTTGGAAAATTGTGTAGTAGTAAAATGCATTTTTTTTTTTCTAAAAGGACAAAAATTGTTAAATAGAACCCTCGATACTAGTAAAATTGTGTTGAAAAAAATAAAAAAAATCATAATGAAAAAAAAACTAACTTTCTGAAATTAAACACTTAAATATAACAATACTTGAGAAAAAAAGCTATTAATTGGTGCAATTTTTTATGATAATTTTTTTTCATTATTTTGTTGTCTTTAATATGAAACATACTTAAACAATTAACAAAATATACAAACTTCCCAAATTTCAACAGATTTTTTTTTAATCAAATTAATTTTTCAATATAAAACTTAAAATAAATATCAAATAGAAATTTTTTTTTGGTTCATTTATAGGCAGTGACTTTTCGGTTTGACAGTGCAACTTCTATTTACTTTGAAAGAGGCTATAAATAAAACACCTTTTTATGACGAAATACATTGATGGTTATGTTGTTTATAATACTTTATTTTATATCCTTCTTATAGTTTCAGCAACAAAATGATTATACCGACTTAAGACTTTTTAGATTTGTACATCCAATAGACCATTTTATTTCTTGTTTTTTTTATGTCAACTTTTTGTGATCATCTGAACTGTAGATATCTTTCGGTTATTATGTCGTTCAGTTATTGCCTTATTGGCGCTAACCAACATAATTTTTATGCAAAGTTTGTGAGTGAGCGGCACAGTTCAAACATCAAATATACATATATTATGATATTTTGTATTCGTATCAATCTTTCTTGAAACACCAATATTCCATTCATGTCTATTGCGCATAAATATAGCACGATGAACTCGACACAGTATAAGTTACGAAAATAGTTTCAGCAGCATGTTCTATTGAAATAAAATAAATGCCATAAGACCCAATCCAAAAGGACAAACACATTTAAGTTTTATATATATATTAGCTGATATCCAAATAATGTAAAAACTATTTCCATTTAAAATCAAATATTTAAAAAAAAGTTTACCATTTTTATTTAAAATCCTTAAAACATTTTTGTATTCATCTTTTTACAACTATAACACAATTCGATTTTACAATAATTCTTAGTCAAAAAAAACCAAGCTACTTCTTACCTTTATACATAAGAAAAATCTACTGATTCAAAGATTTAAAGTTTGCCCTTTAAAGGACATATGTCCAGTTATAAGTGCTCGAAGGCAAATTGACCATTATCGTTTGATTTGTTAAGATTTGTCGTGAGATATAAGATATAACGATGTGTTAAAGGCTAATGAATTTCTAATTCTTTATTAGACGTTACAGTAGGAAATAATAATATTTCTTCAAGTCCAGATTATATCTTAACGAATTTCAAATTAAATCATGTACGTTAGAGTGGAGAAACAAAATATTTCTTTTAGTCAAGATTGTATCTTTTTGAAATAAATGTTGACCACAATATAACACTTCTCGCATCTCCAATACATACCGTTTCTTATGATCTCATAGTATGCTACGTAAACTCTTATTGACATGTTTTAGTATGTTATTTTTCAACAACAAATAGCAGGTCAAATAAGAGTTAAATCTTTGCATGAGATAACTTTACATGACGTCAATCCACAAAATTAGTTTTATTGAATTAGTAAATTCAAAATTTACTTTGAATGTCCAAGAAACAAATTCCATTTGACCACATACATACGCTGTCCATTTGAGAGAGTGGTTGAAGGATTGGTTTTTACACTAAAGAAAGGATTATCTAGAATTAAACCCCCCACAATACCCACACGCAACCCACACACACCGCTGGGAAGAAATGGGTATACTATTTTAACTTTTCTGTTCCTAATTTCGCCCGTACAAAATCAATCAAATTAAGTTGCATTTTCCAGAGGAACTACAAATCAGAAATTACTGATTTAGATGGTTCAGTCGTAATGAGGTCGGGACCATATATAGATACCCTTCTCCGTCATTCCACAACGAACAGTGGGAATTCCAGACTCTCTTCTAAACGCATTCTGATATTGGGTGATATTTAGAATATGAGTCTACTATGATGAGTTGCAGATCGAGTTAACGTTTGGTTCCGCTCTACTGAGTTTTTGCGATATCACACGCGATCACACGATTTGGGATAAACAGAGGACTATCCGTATATACATATATAGAAGCTTATAATGCATAGTCGACCTTCACATGGATAGAATTATAAACACTTAAGTTAAGACAACTCCTCCTTTTTTACACAAGTGTTAAGTGGTAATCATAAACAAATCTTATATTAAATTTAATCTTTTCTTAAAAAACATGCTAGTTGCTTTAAATTAATCCCACACAACGTCAGTAGTATTAATATTACTCTTTAAACTAAAACGCCAAAGATTATACTTTTAAAGTATTAATTAGGTACCTATAGCTCTACAAAAAAAAATCTGTCGAAAGTATGTGGGTTGTTTTTCTTCAGAAAAGGGATAGATACTCTACCATTTAAATGATATTAAAATACTGGTAATAATATCAGTGAAATTTCGTTTATTTAGAGCTATATATTAACGACCAACGAATATTCTTCATATCACGTATGTACACATGGTAAAATTCATAAAATCAAAAGATAACAAACAGTAATGATAAAATTTCGTTCTACTTTTGTCTTAATCTCGCTATAATGTATTCCGAAGAGTACTCACTAGTTTTACACGCTCTCTTTTTCTTTTGGTCCCTCGGTCCATAAATAAACGTTTTTATATATCACCCGGTATCGATTGTCAGTACAAAACAGTATGAAGGAAGCGATGAGAAGCTTTAGACTTGCATATCAACACATTTGTTTACTCCCTCGTTTCACTCCTCCGAAAATAAAAGTTGTCTTAACTAAATATCGTAGAAAAAAAAACCACAGTATAGATTTGTGCGTTAACTACAAGATCGCCTTTAGTTCAACATGTTCAACATAAATAAATATCGCCCCGATATTCCGACACCCCGTTAGTCCGAAACCCCATTAGTCCGACACCCCATTGGTCCGACACCCCAATAGTCCGACACACCAATAGTCCGACAAAGGTAAATAACCGCCGACATATAAAGGTCAGGGAATCATTGCAAACAGTATAAAGAATGGAGAAAATTGCATATCAATTAAAGAATATCTATATGAACGACCCCTTCCCAAGTCCCTACACTCCTTCGTAGAATCTTGATATTTGAACTATTATTGCTTATGTGTATATCACAGAAACAGATAATATCATGTCACCTGTTTGATATTACCATTGAAAAAGTACCATGACTACGTCCGTATAAGAAAACCCAAGGTCCTTGCAAGTTATGGTAAACTAATTTAAGATATGTTCTATTATGGGAACACATTCTACTAAAAAATGAATGTCATCAGCAGTCTCTCATCATAATGAATCGTGTACACGTGATAAGGTCTAGGGTACAGTCAAAACTGGAAAAACTGTCATTTTACCATAAAGAGGGACTATTGATTCCAACCATTACTACACTATTTCGATTCATATATATACAGTACACGAACTTAAATACCGAACACTGAGAGCCATGGCGAGTGTGTTTAAGTTTATAACATCTATAGTGAAAATGTCCAATCGGTAATTATCTTTCTATACAAAGAAAACTTGATTAAGGTTAAAACTTCGATATATATGGATGACATGTGCTGTCAGGATGAACATGAACTGAATAGTCATGAAACATTTGCCACTGGACAGTAGACAAAAATTAACTACCGATCATGTATTCAAACCGTCATGTCCATGAATGATGACATAAGCAACAATATTTGTAATTGCATATTCATAAAGCAACAAACTTTCTGTAATTTTATTTTAGTTTTTCATTTGTGTTTGTTGCATCTTTAAAAACACAACTTATCGGTTTTCTTTCAAACAAACCAGACAAACATGCGACATGAAAATAAATCTAGCTACAAACTCCACTTCTCTTGACATTGACACTGTTACAGGAAACTACTTGTTTTCATTATTTCGTTTTACCAGCACATTTTTGGCTGATTCTTTATGGAGAACGCACCAAACTTTACAAAGTTCTGTTTGATTCACCTCTATTTTAAGTGTTTAATGTATTTGCTTTAAATAATTCACTCTTCAATAATACACCACACCGAATCAACTTCGCATCTTACATACAAACTTTTATTCAGTAAAGCCTAATTGGAGCCTTAACTTTCTTATTTCCCTCCTTTGGGAGAAACACAAAGTAGTGTATCGCCATGTTAGTTATTTGACAAAACTTCAAAAAGTACATTTAGTTTTACCAAATGGTCGCTACTCGGCACCTCAGTCAGATTTTCTGTATTTGGTTTGAGTAAATATATGCCGTTATTTTCAATAATACCAACCAACCTTGATATTCCTAAGTTGCATTACCTGTCCTCAGTCATTTGATGGACAAGATCAATGAGTTTTGATATCAATTGAAAATTAAGGTGAGAAAAGAATTATGATCACTTTGGCAAGTGTTGCCTTTTTCCAACTAGCAGTAAACCTTTGGTGCATGGGACGTCCATTTGATTGGTCGAGGTCTATAATTTTCCACAAATGTCAGAGTGGTGACGTTTTATCCGATACCTCGTGTAGAGAGAGTACCACGATCTCTGCAGGTTAAAAACATTGCAACAATGAGGGGTCGTCGGTAGCCTTTTGTCTGAGGCTGTTGCAAGGTAAATGTGTGTCCCTATTAAATATACGTTTATCATCCAGCAGCACTCCAAGTTTCATGGACCTTTTTTTCACCCCTGATGGTATCTATTACAGTACCTACCTGTTGTATTTATTGTTAAATTGTTTTCGCATGTAATATTTGTCACTGTGCATTAAGCAAAATTATAATATTGTAAGTACTTAATGAATTATGTTATTATAATTATGAGGACTCTCGGGTGGATTAGTTTTAACTAATGATATTATTATCTTGAAATGAAGGTAATGTATTTCTTCGTTAATTTTTCTTATGTACTTTGTCTATTATATGCCTTTTCATCTCATCTGGCCCAGCATTTGGCGTTTTTCGACCGTCGTCGTCCGTTAACTTTAACATAAACGCTCTCCTCTGAACCTACTGGACCAAATTTGGCCACAATCATCATTTAGGTATCAGCTAGTTTAAATCATGTTTCCGATGAACCGGCCAACCAAAGCGGTGGCTGGCATGGTTAAAAATAGAACATAGGGGTAAAATGTAGATTCTGGAATATATCTCTCTAAATCCAAAGTAATAAGAGCAAATCTGAAATGGGTATAAATTGTTTTCTAGATCAAGATCTATTTGCCATGAAATTTTCAGACAAATCGTACAACCCGTTGTCGGGTTGCTGTAACTGAAATTTGTAAATTTTCAGGAAATTTTGCAGTTTTAGGTTACGATCTTAAATGTTATGATAGATAGAGCTAAACTGTACGATCTACAAAGTCAAACATGACCAAAATTGTCAATTGACTCATTGATTTTTCTTCTCCTCTGAAACTACTGAGAAAAATTTAACCAAACTTTGCCACAATCAGCATTATAGTATCTAGTTTTAGAAATGTGTTTGGTGACCATGCCATCCAACCAACATATAAATAGCAGACATGGCTAAAAATATAACAAAGGGGGGAAATGCAGTTTTTGACTTATATTTCTGAAACTAGAGCAAAAGAATAACGGTTGCATTATTTCATGCATCAATTATAAATAAAAATATCAGTAAAGCGACACAGGTTCCTTGTTACATGCTTGTTGTTGTAGAGATTATAACACAATTTGACTATTGTACCCCTATTTTTGACATTTTTACCTATTATGTTTGTTTTAATTTGTTCAAATATTGTTGTCAATATAGTGGAATTTTACACGACTATCATGCAAGGGCGAGGTTCAGAGAATATGTCCATTATGTAATGAGGGAATAGGGATGAGTTTCATATATTGTGCATCTGTAAAAATGCTGATGCAACTGATCTTAAATCAATGTGTATACCATATTATTATGTTATGAATCCAAGCAAGAACAAATTTACTGGCTTGCTGCCTATATGTAACGTACAGGTTCAAAGGAAATTATCAATTTTTGTGGAAAAAATATGAAATACTTTAAATGATTATACCAATTATCCTTTATAATATAATATGTATTTATGTTTCGTCTGTTCTGTTTTGATATGTTTGTATATATCGACCGGCCTCTTGTACACCTGTATGAGTCTGAGGTTATGAATAAAATCTTGAAAATATATCTATAAAACCAGATTTAAACTACCGTTTATAAGGAAATGCTTCTACCAAGTCAGGAATATGGCAGTTGTTATCCATTCATTTGATGAGTTTGGGCTTTTGATTTTTCCATTTGACTAAAGACTTTCCGTTTTCTTCAGAGTTTGGTATTTCCTAATTTTACTTTTTATTAAATAATATTGTTCAATTATACCCGTGTCAGATTAATGGGGTGTCGGACTATTGGGGTGTCGACTAATGGGGGTGTTGGACTAACGGGGTGTCGGAGCAATGGGGTGTCGGACTAATGGGGTGTCGGAATAACGGGGCTGCCCCTAAAAAGGGTAGGATTGGGAGAGTTGGGAATACTATAACTAAACTAACAGAGTCCTTACTCTCTTGTAACGTGCGTCGCATTGGTCAAACACACCTCAAATCTTCCTTATATACTGACTGCCAAATCGTCCGTGCAGAAAGGAATAAAATGGGTATTACTCCATCTCATTTAAATATAGAAAGACCTTTATATACATAGGGCCGTAAAGAAATGTATTTGTTTTAACAGGGGTGAGTCTGATCAACCCTACTTTATAATATAAAATTGAGAAAGGAAATGGTGAATATGTCAAAGTGACAACCACCCGACCATAGAGCAAACAACAGCCGAAGGCAACAATGGGTCTTCAATGTAGCGAGAATTCCCGCACCCGTAGGTGTCCTTCAGCTGGCCCCTAAAATATGCATAATAGTACAGTGATAATGGACGTCATACTAAACTCCGAATTATACACAAGAAACTAAAATTTAAAATCATACAAGACTAACAAAGGCCAGAGGCTCCTGACTTGGGACAGGCGCAAAATTGCGGCGGGGTTAAACATGTTTATGAGATCTCAACCCTCCCCCTATACCTCTAGCCAATGTAGAAAAGTAAAACAATAACAATACGCACATTAAAATTCAGTTCAAGAGAAGTCCGAGTCTGATGTCAAAAGATGTAACAAAAGAAAATAAATAAAATGACAATAATACATAAATAACAACAGACTACTAGCAGTTAACTGACATGCCAGCTCCAGACCTCAATTAAACTGATTGAAAGATTATGTCTTCATCATATGAATATCAGGTACAATCCCTCCCGTTAGGGGTTTAGTATCATACTATCATAAAATATATGAGAAGAACATAACCCGTGTCATGCCAACAACTGTTTTTTTAGAAATAAATGTGTTTAGTTCCGATGCAAAGACCCTATCAGTGAATCAATGTTAAAGCCAAAATATGCAATCTTTAATGACCTGACAACAGTATCGTAACTATATCCCCTTTTAATAAGTCTATTTAAAGGTTTTGTTAGTTTCTGAGGAGAATACTGACATTTTTGTGCTTTCTAAAGAATATTTCCATAAAATTTTGGATGTGAAATACCTGAACGTATAAGATGTCTGCATGTTGAGTTATATTTACGAATTATTTCCTTATACCGGTGATAAAATTTAGTAAATGTTTTGACCAGTTTGTGATATCGAAAACCCTGGTGTAATAATTTTTCAGTAATACATAAATTTCTCTCGCTAAAATCTAATACATTGTTACATACACGAGCGAATCGTACAAGTTGAGATATATAAACACCATAAGATGGTGACAAGCGAACGTCACCATCTAAAAATGGATAATTAACAATAGGAAATGAAAAATCATCTCTTTTATCATAAATTTTTGTATTAAGCTTCCCGTTTATGATATAGATATCAAGATCGAGGAAAGGGCAGTGGTCATTGTTATCATTAGCTTTATTTAAAGTAAGTTCTACAGGATAAATTTCTTTAGTATACATACTGAAGTCGTCATTATTTAGAGCCAATATATCATCCAAATATCTAAAAGTATTGTTAAATTTTTGTATCAAATGTTGTTTTGATGGGTCTTTGCTAATTTTAGTCATAAATTGTAACTCATAACAATACAAAAACAGGTCCGCAATAAGTGGTGCACAGTTAGTCCCCATTGGAATTCCAATAACTTGACGATATACGGAATCTCCAAAGCGAACAAAAATGTTATCAAGTAAAAATTCAAGTGCATAAATAGTATCAAAGCATGTCCAATTGACATAGTTCTTTTGTTTATTGCTACTAAAAAATGATCTAAAAGAGTTTGAACATATGTACTCGCATTCCGACTTTTTAAATGCCCAGTTAATTAGGGATGTGAATTTTTTCTTAATAAGAATATGAGGCAAAGTGGTATATAGGGTAGAAAAATCAAAACTTTGAACAGATTCAAAATCACCAATATATGCATGCAATTTATCAAGTACTTCCAACGAGTTTTTGACACTCCAAAAGTAATTAATTCCACTATTTTCAAAGGCCTTATTTGAACAATTTATTATCAGGTTTTTTATTGTACCAAGTGTACTAGTAAGTAAAACAGACAATTTAGTAGTTGAACAATGGCTGGAAGATGAAATAAATCTATATTTGTAAGGTTTTTTGTGCAGCTTCGGAAGCCAGTACATAGTTGGGACTTTCATTGTGTTTGGTTCTGCTTGTAAAGAAGTAGCTAAAAGTTTATGTTTGTTACAGATGTCGTTTTCTGAAAATGATAGTATGTTATAATTATTGTATGGCATTCTGAACGTGATGGAATGAAGTGTTTTCATAAAGCCAAAAAGAACTGGGATGTAAAATTTTTACATCCCAGTTCTTTTTGGCTTTATGAAAACACTTCAAATAGTTATCCAACTCGGACTTGGTGAGTCAGTGTATGATCACCCACTGCATGGCCTCCGGTGTTGAACCATTCAGCCCGATTTTGGAGTCGCACTTGATACTATTAGTACTTTTATTCCTGATATTTACCAGGTAAAAGTACAGGCATATAAAAATGAAGTCCTATCATATTTCTGTCGAATGGAAAAGTACGTCCACAAATCCGAATTTTGAGCAAATATATAACATTTCAACCTCATTTTACTAAAAAAAGTAGCACAGGAAGGTATATTTTGTATTACATATTTAATTTGATCAGGAAATAAATAGCCTATAGGCAATTGCAAATTTTGAGAAAAATTTCAATATGGGATCAAAACTGTATCGTATGCCCTTTTAAATATGGTCTACTTTGTTGACAATACATGAAATATTGGCTACTGGACGTTATGCATACACCAATCAATATCTTCAAGCCTCCTCCATTTTTCATATAGTAGATGTGTAGTTCTTATGCCCGTCAATCAAAACAACCATTTCTCTTTTGTGAAAATTTTACATTTGTTTGGACAATTTGTTACGAATTAATATTTTGACACAATAACATCTATGTAACCCCTGTACTGTGTACACCTTTATATGTATATATTGTGTAACCATTAGAAATAAACAGCTGCGCCACGAGCGCATGCTACGCACTTCGTCTCGTGTGTGAAGTTTTATGCAATAATCAGAAATAGTTTATGAGATACTGCGCGACATGTGAGAAACCCCCCCCTTTTTTTTTTTACAAAAAAACTCAATAACTCTAAGAGAAAATTTTGAATAATCACCAATAAGTATACAGATCTTATAATTAATATAAGTAAGAAGTGTGTAACGTTTTAAGCAGATAACCATTAATTGTTTTTGCGATACGGCGCGAAATGTGAAACCCCCTCCCCCCTTTTTACAAAAAAATCAATTACTCTTAAATAAAAATTTTGAATAAGTACCAAAAAGTAAATTGATCTTTAAATTGATATAACTAAGAATACTGTAAAGTTTTAAGCAATAATCGTAAATCGTTATTGAGATACGGTACGACATGTGAAACGCTCTCCCCCCTTTTTTTTACAAAAAATTCAATAACTCTAAAATATAAATTTTAATCATCACCAAAAAGTATACAGATATTAAGATTAATATAACTGAGTAGTGTGTAAAATTTTACGCAATAATCATAAATGTTTTTGAGATACGGTGCGACATATGAAAAAAATCACACCCCTGTTTTAGTTATAAAGTCCCGTAACTCAGAAAGTTTAATTTCTATTTTCACCAAAAAGTAGATAGATCGTTTGACTATCATAAGAAACAACTGTATAAAGTTTCGTGAAATTCGGATAAGCGGTTTTCATGTTACAGTGCGACATGTGGACGCCGGACAGACAGACGGACGGACTTATAATCAAGTAAACTTTGTATAGTTCAATCTATAGAAATTATCAAAAAAATATTGTAAGAAATATTTGATTTTCATTAATTCTAAGATTTTGTACATAAATTACGCCGTTTGTTTTCCCGTTTGGATTGTTAAAAATACATTCGTCATATTGGGGCCTAATATAGATAACTATAGTTTGTGGTATGGTATACTTGTAAGCTCATTGTTGGAGGCCGTACAGTGATCTATAGTTGTTAATTTCTGAGTAATTTTGTCGATTTTTCTCATAGGCAGTCATATTTTTATATCAATATATGTGTTCAGTACAACACTTTTCATTTTATGAATAATTCATTGTGTTTAATAGCAGAATTTGTTTTGAAGTTGTTGTTTTTTAAAAGTTTTTCCTTCATTAATGCATTTTCCTGGGCATGATGTGTACATTACATAACTTCTCGTATTTATTATTTATATTGTGTGTGATTAATTTAAAGTTATATACTTTAGTAGCAGAATTATTTATGTTATAAATCGCTAGTTTAAACATTTTCAAAATTTGATAGTGCATTTGTCTTTTAGTGCTAATATTGTTTATAACAAAATGTTGTAAATCACCGTCGTTTGTATATAGTATTCTTTGATGAGAAAAATACATTTAGCTTTTTCCTAGGATTTGCGTCCTTCGTTTTTTCATATATCGCATTGTTCGCAAGTAAGTTTTTACTGGATTAATTGTAGCTCCAATAACAGGTTCATTTCGTTAAGCCATATTGCCAAAAACACAAGAAATTGTATAAAAAATTATCAAATATTAGAGAGACGAGACTTTATGAATGGTCGGCTTTATAGTAGGCAAAACATCTTCTGCTGGCTAGAAGGCAAACTAAACATTATTGAATTATAACTTACACAGTTCGGTAGATTTCTGATAAACCAAATTTCTATAGAAATTTTGATAACTTTCGTGTTGGGTACGATGCGAAAGAATAATATTTTTAAAGTTTAGTTGGTATCTGTAATAATGAATAAAAAGAAATAACAATTGTGACCAAAGTTTGACTTCTATTTACCTTAAAGCACGTATTATTAGAGAGACCATTAGAGAAGTGTCTTTGATGGTACATAACACTGTCCACACTAAAACACACAAATAAACACAAATAAGGACTACACTAATACCGGCAATCGGTGCAGCAGATGTTAAATTCAATTTTCAATAATCAAAACTACTGTACTCAATTGCAAAGTTTATCCTCATTGCAATGTCAATCTAAAACCAGAGACATAACAAATTATACAAAATATTTCTCTGCTGAATCGCAGACAAAAATCTACCACGATAGCCAAATTATGTATTTTTATATATGTTGTGTCTTGTGTACTATTTTTTCTCTTTTTGTCTTTTTCTTTTTAAGCCTTGGCGTTGAATTTAGTTTGGATGTCTCTCTGGTATCTTTCGCCCCTCTTTTTGAGAGGGGGGTGAGGGGGGGGGGGCAATACCTTTTTATGTTAACCTGTTTTGGCCTTTTTCAAGGTGTTGTTAACTGATATCTGAGATAAATTAAAACTGTTAACTGTTTTCAACCCACTGTGTTTATAGATTATCATTGTTCATCTCAACGAGATTGATTTTCTCGCTTGAGCCGGGACGGCGAAAGCGAGAAAGGCAATCGAGTTGAGATGAACAATGATAATCTTTTTATCGCTATTTTACCTATGACGACGTTGTCAATTTCATGTCAATTCCATGTCAATTTCGTTAGCAACGCCACGTGCATGCATAGTTTCTAGCGATAATTTTCCATCTCAAGCGAGTAGCATGATATGAAAATTATCACAAAAAAAGATCAAAGGAAAAATGCACAAAATAGCGATAATAACTGTTATCAGCATTTTTGCATTTGTTGTTTACTGTTTTTGCCAAAATCGAGGTGTTGTTAACATGTTAACGGACCCCTTATTGCCCCCCTCTGTTATGTCTGTCGTAGCGATGACCGGTAAAAAGGCCGGTAAAAAGGTGTGAACATAGGCATTACGGGTATCTTTCTTTTTGATAAAATCAGGAATCTTTTCCATTCACACAGTCTTTTTCATGTATATTATTTATTCAATACAATTAAGTAAACAGTCAAATAAGAATACAGGTCCACAATGAAAGAGGTATGGAAAAGTGTTTTTGTGTTTTAAGCTCACCACATATATCAAGTTTTGGCAGTTTGTTAAGTTCTACTCTGTAAAAGCATTTTTAATTAAATTTCTATGATCAAATTAAAAATTTTCAATCTATTAATTTGACCCTATATAGTTAGTTTTTTCAATTTTTTTTATGACATGTCGAGACAATACAAGGATCTACTGGTATACCTTTTTGATTATTCCACACAATATCAACTAGTCATTATCCGCGAAAAAAACATCATATCCGAAGGATTGGTTAACTTTTATAAAAAGTCATCAAAATTTAATAACAAATATTTAACTAATTTACAGAAAGTACACGAAAGAACTACTATATATATTCAAATCACTCAAAACTAAATTAACTTATCCTAGAAAATGTGTATAATTACATCGAAACGATCAAGTTCATTGTGAAGGAAAAAATAAATGGTGGAGCTGAATGAAGGAAAGGAAATTTCTATAATTAAAAAAGGTACAAACGATGTTTTCATTTTTGAATTTGCCCAACAAAATTTGCCTGTAGTATCGCAATAATATATTTTGTCCTCTCAAATGTCAAATACTGTTTTTGAATCATATGTTTTCTCGTTTTTCAAAGAAAAACGCGTTAAATTTATATCTAAAAAACAGCCAACTTTTGGGATTGTATTACGTCTTCATCTTTCCAGTGATCCTTGATGATATGTGAATCGAAAAATATTTACGGAAATAGCGGGAAATTTAACCCCAATTTGGGGGGGGGGGGGGGGGGGGGGGGATTTTAAGGTAACTACCCAAAAATTGAGGGGTACCCCCATTAAAGGGATAACATACATAAAATGTGACCATAGAAACCTTTTATGGCCGGAAGGCAATTAAAATGTAGATATCATTCTATCATTTTAAAAAGTAATTTGCAGCCGTGTGTTATTCCGGAACATTAAACTCGTTAACTAAGCGTCTTTTTCGAGGTCAGTTGCAGTACTAAAAGTCCATAATAACTAACAGAGTCAATAGCTATAAATCAACGGGACAAGTGAAAAACAACTGCTATATTTCTGACATTGGTAGAGAAATTTTCCGTAGAAAATGGAAGAGTAATGTATATTGAAATTAAAAAACAACAAGATGACAAAAATTACTGCATAATCTTAAATGTCAATTGTCAATTTGGGGTTTTCTTAACACGACTGCAAGCTATAACAGTAAACATTATGTAATACTTTAGGTCATTTGAAGGCGTGTTTCATTGTTCGGCTAAAAACTATAGATTGCTGTTGCATGGAACATTTCATATTTCGAAATTGTGTGTGTAGTACTCTAGTATTGGTAAAGAAAATAGTTTCATTATTTTGTAGAACTTCATCAAAATTACCTTTTTTATTACCTTTCATAGATGATATAACTAAGTAAGTTTGATATATATTTTAGATAAAATACAAATAATATACTCATGTGAAACTATTTTATTAACTAAATCAAGCAGCGTGGCATAGGTTAACATTTGGTCATGTACATGTACAATTGGTTCATTTATACAAAATTAGATTATTTTGTCAGTAATTGAATTGGTTGACAAGGTGAAAACCTCGTCATTCAAATTTGCAGTTTGTGGTTTTATTCAAAATTGTAAGATACAATTTGGTCACAAGACGCCGATATAAAGGTAAAATCCTCATTCTGGACATCTTTTTGTAGGTTTTAAACAGGAAAGTCTAATTTGCACATGTGCTAGCACACTAGGGAATACCAATTATTGTGTGTTTGCCTTTCGTGTAGGTTTTATACTCCATAACATTAAATAATTACTAACTCTTTTGAAATTCCTTTATTTTTACACTTTAATCAAAAGAGTTTGTCTGTTGTAATTTCACAAAATCAATTGATTTATACGTAAACTGTGTACAATGATGAATATTGAAATTAATTCTGCAGATATTGTCCATGTATCTCCTAACATAGTCTTACCTACTCACCGTAGTCATTCTGTGTCTGGTAGCTATCTGGACCATGCATCCTATGATGTTCTTTGTTTTGGGTCTATTTATGTTCAAGGGAGTTGGTTAGGGCAAGAATTTGTATAGTACTATACAAATCCTTGGTTAGGGGATCCTATTATCTTCTTCATTTGATAGTATCCCGTTTTCAATCAAATATTTTGATAGTATTGTATAAATGATTTATTTCCCCAAAACATGTACATGTGTCTTATGAAAAAAATGTATTAAAAAAGAATATACCGATATTTTCCAACTCCTTCCCTCGAACTTTATTCTAAAAATATGATAAACGAAAGACCCGTGTTTTGGCTTTAAATACTAATCCATGAAAAAGAAAACAACCCAACAACAACACCAAACTTTAAATACAATATACCATATTTATTTTGTTTCCCTTTTGAGAATAAAGCTGATCACCTATAACCACATTGACATGAGAAATTTTGATGACGGAATTCACAATAGTTTAAACCCTTATCGTACCTTATCTGTTAGATGATTGCCAATGAGACAAATCTTCACAAGAGACCAAATGACACAGAAATTAACAACTACAGGTCGCCGTAAGACCTTCAACAATGATCAAAGACCATATCAATAAATGACATGTAAAACAATTCAAACGAGAAAACTAACGGCCTTATTCATGTATATAATCTTGAATGAAAAACAAATATTTAAACGGAAGGAAATATCTATATTACTGAAAAATTATTACACCAGGATTTTCAATATTACAAGCAAGTCAAAACATTTACTAAATTTTATATCGGTACAAGGACATCATTCATAAATATAAATCAACATGCAGACATCTTTATTGGACGACATCAAAAGTTCAAAGTAGGATAAAAACTTAATTCATATAGTTTTTTCACTGTAGGGTCTTTGCATCGAAAATTAACACATTTATTCTAAAACCAGTTGTTTGCATGATACCGGCTATGCTCTTCTAATAAATTTTATAATGGTATAATACTAAACACCTAACGGGAAGGACTGTTCTTGATTTTTATATGATGAAGAACTAACCTTTCAATCAGTTTAATTAATGTCTGAGGCTGGCATGTCAGTAACTGCTATTAGTCCTTTGTTTTAAACTGAGTTTTACTGTGTGTATTTCTGTGTGTTTCTTATTCTTCATTGGCTAGAAGTATAAGGGGGTTGAGATTTCAGAAAATATGTTTAACCCGACGCATTTTTGCGCCTGTCCGAAGTCAATATATATATATATCTATAGCCTCTTGGTTTTGTTAGTATTGTATACTTTTAATTTTAGTTAATTTATATGGTTTGGACCCTTTGGTGGCCTTTGGTTGTTATCTGCTATTTGGTCGGGTTGTTGTCTCTTTGACATAATCCTAATTTCCATTTTCAATTTTAAAATGTGACGGAGTTAACAAGTTAGTGTGATCCCAATACTCCCCTAACACAGGGCAGTGGTGAAACAGTACAAAAGAACAAACTGTAAACATAAGTATAAAAGACCTTACTCATCAGATGGATAGATATAACTATTTTAGTATCACAGACACATCTAGTGTACGCGGCTGGATACTTGTACATCCCAACAACATAAAGTACAGATCTAAGCGTACTCGCAGTTACTGCGAGTTTGTTCAAAGCAAATAACAACTATTATCGCTATTTCGTGCATTTTTCCCGGTTGATCTTTTTTGTGATAATTATCATATCATGCTACTTGCTTGAGATGGAAAATTATCGCTAGAAACTAAGCAGGCACGTGACGTTGCTAACGAAATTGATATGAAATTGACAACGGTAAAATAGCGATAAACAGATTATCATTGATCATCTCAACTCGATTTCCTTTCTCGTTTTCGCCGTCCGGGCTCAAGCGAGAAAATCAATCTCGTTGAGATGATTAACGATAATCTATTAATAACAAAAATCATGCATTGTATGATATTATATGTTGTTCCTTTTGTCACAGGTGTATAGACAATAATAGTGCATTGACTTGACATATCAACGATATAAGGATGAGGCTTAGAAACAGGGAAATGCGAGGCTGTGCCGAGCTATTTCCCCGTTTCGGGCCGAATCCTTATATCGTTGATATGTCAAGTCAATGCACTATTATTGTCTTTATACTGCAATCTAAAACAACCTTTTCAATGGTTGTTTAATGCGTTAAGGTTATTTATTGGATTTGAATATTGGGGAAAATCCCCTTTAAAAAGGCCTCATATCATGCTCGCGGAGAAATATACAACACAATGAAATGTACATATTTACCTGTTGAAACTCACACTCGATGGTGAACGAAATCGTTTGAGTCTGGACTTAAATAGCAACCATAAGCATGAAACATAATAATTTATAGGTTGCAAACAAAAAATATTAACAAATGAAATATGTTTTCCCAATAATTGCAAAAGAAACAAGGTTTAGTCGATCCACGCGTCGTTGTATGCATTGGAAACAAGAACAGGTTGAAGAGGTCGTATGAATAATTTTAAAATTTTATTTCGGCATTTTCTATTTAAATATTCATGAGGAAAAGTGATATCGGGTCAGTGACTGTATATGACATAGAAATATACAGTCAACGCATTTTGACTGCTCAAATAGAACGAGTGCAGTATAAATGATGTTTATTAATTGTTCGAGAAATGTATATATTCTTGAAGCACGACTATTAACTTAATTTTGTTTAAAATCTAACTTGTGAACAAAATAAACTCACTTTTTAAAATTACTATATAAAATATGAAATAGAAAATAACTAACATAAGTGTATACATTTAAAACACGTGTTTAGATCCTGATGTTTATATCGTATCCATTGCAGACTGAATCGATCATACATCTGTTGTGCGGGAAAGAGGGGGAAAGCGCGGACTACGGCAGTTACCTCCCCTTTCTCGTTGAAGGGTGTTATGTTGTTGGTTTCTGTTTTACATGTTTCTTCTCAGTACTTAACTATAACAGTTTGGGGGACTGTCGTTCACGTTCTTTCGAGGCCTCCTGGTGAATAAAACAAAGATGTCTATCATGATATGTTTATTTCGAGTCCAACCATACGAGTAAATTCATCAAATACATAAATATGAAATAAAGAGTTTGATTCTTAAAATGAAATTGAATTAACAATTATCAAAATACTTTATCATTTAATTAAAATAGTTTATCATGATATTAATGGTAACTTTAATAATACTTAAAAGATTTCTGTTATAAAATTATTACATTAAAACGTTGCTATGATTACGTTTAATTTTTCACTAAACAAAATTTATAAGTTTACGAACCTGGTGAATAAAACAAAGATGTCTATATATGTTTATTTCGAGTCCAACCATACGAGTAAATTCATGTTTGACTCCTTAGGGTTTTCTATTTTAAACCCTAAGATCACGTGCTGGTTGGACTTGTTTTATTCACCAATCAAAATGACGTTTAGAATACTTATTTTTATAAGGACAGTTTCTATTGGTTAGATCTCTTTTACCTTATTCACATTTTTGCATAATTTGGGGTTACTATTTTTAATTACTTAATACTTTGTTTTACGGCCATTAGGGAAATCCGATTATTTGGTTAGATAGAATTCTAGGTGAACAATAGAAAAGAATTAGATATATTTGCTAAAGGAAATACTTCTAAGAGTTTAAGCTGTCAGACCTTATTTATGTCGCTAAGTGTCACATAAGAAGATTTTCACATCTAATACTTATATATTAAAAGTTACATAACATTATAGACTTTCTAATTATATCATTTTATACAAAAAGCTTTATAGAAGAATTAGTTATTTTCTTCAATTACAGAGAGGATTCACTTAGTTTTATATGAAATACTAAAATTTATTTCTTTAAAATTTTACCTCATTTTACCTTCATTATACATCAGTCGGGTCAGAAATAAAAATAGGTATGTATATCACGAAAGCAAATCTATAATTCTAAAGGAAGAGAAAGATCCCATTGAGCCGCAACTCTTCTGAAACCATACCAAATCGGAAATTTTGTGATATGTTGTATAAATGTAGTGTTTTGTACTTCCTCTTGTCTTTGAAACGGTTTTTTTCCCAAAGAAAATGCAATTTTTCTGCTTGTCAACGTACCCCCCGCGAAATTAATAAAACACACTTCGTTCCAACGTGCCATGACTAATTGTACTATGATTTCACGGGCATCTTCTAGTAGTTTATGAACAGAACAAACATTCTCAAAACGGATAAATGTAACTGAAATTTACTTATAAAATTTGATTTTGGATATTGTTATTTGATATCCTCTACATCTTCTCTTAATTAAAGGGGCACTAGCTGTCAAATTCATTGTAACCGATTTGACTCAAATTCTCATATTTGGTTTATAACAATGTAAAACATTTATCCAAACTATCAAAAGTCTAAAATAAACAGTTTACAGAGCATGGGGTAGATAATATATATAGGTTCGTTTCGTGTGTATTTTAGTCCAGACGCCATCTAATTAAATATCGATTTGACCTCAGATGACCATATAAGTGATGTAAACAAAAATAAAGATACGAATAGATTAAACCAACACGTGCAATTGCATTTTTATAGGTCTGTTTGATTTTATTTTATAGATTAAAAATAGATGTTTGTCATTGTTTTTAACCATATAAGAATGATTTTATGTGCATCGAATTAGTAATCAAATGATTTACCGTAGTTTCACTTTCATTGTTGACATTCTTTTTCTTTAAATAACCAGTACACGCACAATGCATGCGTTGTCAATCTCTAGCTAGGGGTTAACTTGAAGTTCACATGAATACGGGTTAGAATGATGATGACGTTTTCACTTGCAAGTGAATCAGTAAAAAAATATGTTTAATCGCTTATTTCAACAAAATTAAAGGAAATTGATTGCTAAAAGCAAATTATTATTTCATTATTCCAATTTGATTAATGATTGATCTAAAAAAAATCATACTTTATTTTTTTATATATATCGTAGCTAGTGCCCCTTTAACGAATCAATCGTTTGATCTATTGTAATTTAAATCGTTATGAAAGTATGGGTTTGTCGTATTATTGCCACAGAGTAAACACTATAACATGTCGTTCATGATTTTATTCTGGAAGGAGGAAAAACGTATATCAAGTTATTCACAAAGAACAATGATAAGTCAATAATAAATATTAAAGGAAGAAACAATGCACTGTCATATTCTAACTTGTGTATTTGTGATTTCTTTTTTGTCTGAAACTGTCAATCCGTTTCCAAGTTATATCATACCGTACTTTGGGATATTTATTTTCGACTAGGAGTTGGATTATATACTTACTAGATCTTATATCACCACGGACTCTTACATATTCACCAACCTTATGTGTTGATTTCTTTTTGCAAAGGCCTCTTTCATTAGCATATAGCAATGCTCAGTCCAAACAATTTTACGACAATGATGGTATCAAAAGGCTGTCTTATGATTATTTTGACTTCATACGATACGACATAACACATGTCCAAACCGAAACCATAACACAAACATCAAAAATAAATACATGAATGTTGGATGTATTAAATACCAAAAACTCGTCGTATGAAGCAATGCAAATTCACACTAGGTCCGAACATTTCTGACGACAATGATGGTATTGAAAGGCTATCCTATTATTATTTGTACTACAAACAATAACACATAACACATTATCCAACAGAAACCATTAAAGAAACATCAAAAATCATAAATATATGATGGTTGGATGGATAAAATAACAAAATACTTCGTAAAGAAATACAAATTCAAACCCGGTATAGCAGTCATATTTGGGAATATGTCACGTTCGGTACCTAACAAAAAGACGACATATATGTTAAACCACAATAAAAGACGTGGTCAAAACTGTCATCAGATAGACCCCGTTCACACTAGGACATTTTTATCGATTTAAACTAGACCGGTTCACTTTAGATCGGTTAAAGGGCTAATGTGAACGCATTGAATCGATCTTCAATCGGTCTAAACTAAAACACCAAAAGAGGTAGTTTAGTTTGAATCGATCTAAAGTAAACCGATCTTACTTTAGATGTGAATGCAGAGATCGGTTTAAACTAGTACGATTGAATCGAAAATAACGTATGCGCATGTATAGCGGCAAAACTATCTCAGAGGTTCGTTATTTCTCTGTTAAAAGACCTTTAAAACAAACTGTAAACATGTTGTCTTCGCCATAGCGTAGATTTGCGAAATCTGTGTCTTCTATGTTGATTTTTTTCTTTGCAGGAACCGCAGTATTTCCGGCGTCGTGTTGTAACTTCGTTGCTACAGTCATTTTTTTCAAAATTAAAGAAAACACCAGTATCAAAATTTTAAATCGTGATTCAAGAGAAACAATAACTTTATCCATTTTTTTCCCAAGTGTGTGTATCAGTGTATCAGCACATGAATTTGATAAATCAGTTCTATTTATACACAGTGTTAACAGTTTTACGGGCAAAAAGGTTAGATCGATTGCGTTTTTAATTGTAGTGTGAACGCAGTGGTTCATATTAGACCGATAGAGATCGATATGATTAAAGATAATGTGAACGCTAACTGGTTTTATTTAGATCGATTCAAATTAGATCGATAAAAAAAAATGCTAGTGTGAACAGGGTCTTAGTTTGTAGACGAAACGTGCGTATAGCGTAAATACAAAATTAAAATCCTGATATCTATGATTACTTTATTTACACACAGACACATCGTATAGATCTACTACTTCGTGAAGGAGTCCATACAATTTAGGGAATATCAATTTCAATCTTTCCTCCTCATAACTTTGTTAGTATATCCGGAAAAATGCCAGATTAAATTGGTCCAAAAACATCGGAATACCACATTTTTCTCTCAAGTCTTTTAATATATCTTGTCGCAAAATAGCAAATGTCCCATCAATATGCGTAAAAATTCCTCGCCAAGGAAAAATTAAGACAAATACAGGTAAATAATTGATAACCAAATATTCTGATCAATCTCATTAAAATATAGATCTCTGATTTCGTTATCCTGATATGATTTATACGACCACGTTAGTTTAGTTAAAGATAACTTATGATTTTAATCATATTAAATAACTTAATTTGCCAGCAGTCTCCAATCTTTTTCAGAGCCCAATTCTTGCCCCTTTCTGAAGATGAGAAGAATTACAAGGACTTGGAACCGAAAGAACAAGTTTATCAATTATAAATCATGCAAAATAGTAAAGTAAATAAAATATTGATTTTACAAATCTATTTTGTTATCATTTATTTGTGTTAAACATCACTTCTGGTAACATCTTGTAAAAAATTGTGTTCTATAAATGTATATAGATTCTATGAGCATATTTAAAAGTAAATCTAAAATATACACGCAGGAACTCTCTTCATATTTGTGCAAGAACACATAAGTTCTTTAAAAATATCAAATGATTTCGAGTGTATGAATATGGAAGTGCCTGATGCTAAAGACTTGTCGTGTATACATGTGTCTGTGACAGCTGACCTATTACCATATTGATACAACAGAAGTAATTTCACATTAGTAAAATATCTCAAGGGAATTCAATGTGATGTTTCTGACTTGATATATAACAGTTTTCAGCATTGGCTCCTTTTTTATATCGATTTCAAATTACTTTTGTAAAATTATTGACTTTTTGTGGAATCTAGGTACACAATGCAATATATATATTATTGATGTGGATAATTACTTTGATGCACAATTGCAAATGAGAATAACGATGCATTTATACGAACATATTTAGATCTATATAGATTAATGTCATTGATTGATATGGGAGAAATATAGAAGCGATTGCATTTATAATTTAAAGTATTTTAATCAAGTCTATTGACATAAGTTTATAAATGAGGTTGAAATATACTGCATATGAACATGTCAGAGGACAGCAGCAGCTTAGACCTACTGGTCAGGACACTGCGCGACCAATGCCTACTGAAAGGACACAGTGGTATCCGAGGCTTAGGGATAGTGTTCAGGAGGATGGATATCGACTTCTCCAAAGGAATTGTCTATCCAGAATTACGGTTAGCCATAGCTCGTTACGGATTGATAATGTCTGAAGGATATTTACAAACATTATTCCATGCTTTAGATAAGGACAATAATGGATGGATAGATTTTGCTGAGTTTATGGCAGTTTTACGAGAACCAATGAATGCTAGAAGAACTAAAGTAGTAATGGAGGCTTTTGATCATTTTGATGTTAACAGCGATGGGAAATTAAGTATAGAAGACCTGAAAGGTAATGTTTTTATTAACCGGACTATTTCATTTTCTAATTGAGAATATAAAGTTTACACGCTAGATTAATTTCATTAATGACTATAATAAATATAAAAGTCTATCGGAAGAAAAAGATCTTGTCAATTTAGGTCAGATCAATTTAATGGGAGGATGTGAAGTTTGTCATAACTATTGAATCATTTTATAGAACAGCGCTCCAAATTGAAGGAATCTATTTTAACAATTTTCATATGAATTTTTTGTAGTAATATCTTAATCAAATCAAAACGATTAATAGGTGTTCCTTAAAAAGAATACACTTTTCGTACGGGTTATTAATTCAATAGTGGAGTTAGATTTTTGAGGATTTTTTTTTATCGGGTACTATCACTTATTTAAAGCTATCAAATTATGCATACTAGTTCAGCAAAACAGACGCCATACTTAACTCCGAAATATGCAAATGAACCAAAATTTAATAAAATAAACACAAAACTAACAAAAGCTAGAGGATCCTGACTTGGTACAGGCGCAAACATTAGGCAAGGTTAAACATGTTTTTGAGGTCTCATCCTCCCAAAAAAAACCTCTATCCAATGTGGAATTAACAAACACACAACTATACGCATAGTAAAACATAGTTCGATGTTTGGATATGTAACAGAAGAAACTGAGAAAAATGAATTGACAAATGACTATTTGATAGTTGTGTCAACTTGTTCTGTTGGTTGATAACGTTTAATTTTGTCAAGTTTTATGGACTTTCTCTTTTTGATCTGTCCTTGGAGCTTGGTATTTTTGTAATATTTTTATTAATATGCAGCTCCTGGGCTCTCGGTCGTAAAGCTTTACTCAGTACATGGAGTACAAAACTTGTGCTCGGAACACACCAATCTAATTAAAAACCGATCTCTCATCGCTCCTGTTTCTGATATGTCGCGTGGGACCTAATTAAAAACCGATCTCTCATCGCTCCTGTTTCTGATATGTCGCGTGGGAGATCTAACGAAACCCGCTTTTAGGTCACATGTGAGTGAACTAAAAGTCATGAATTTATAAAGATATGCAAATGAGTTGACGACCTATTAATAAGCCAATCAAAAAAGTTTATGAATTATTATGACTGACGATTTCGTCGTAAATAAAATAAGTTACATCCCTTTGCCTTACGTTAAACTTCGAAGATCGTGGAAGACTCAATTTCATTGGTCGAAAAAGACACACCTACGAGGTCACTCACATGTGACCTCAAAGCGGGTTTCGTTATATCTCCCACGCGACATATCAGAAACAGAAGCGATGAGAGATCGGTTTTTAATTAGATTGGGAACACACTATCCTGTATTTGATTGGTTCAGTTATAAGTTGACAAAAATTTTACTCGAATTTTTTATGACCGCAAGGACAAACCTCAATTAAACTAATCGAAAGATTATGTCTTTATCACTCCCCCTATATTATGATATTGTAAAGTCAGTATAACTTTGAAAATCTTCATTCTGTTGAAAAATGCTTATAAATGCAGCCTGGAGCTTCACAAATCTAACATAACTTCTTGGTTCTCATTTGTTAAGAACTATAAGATTTTTTTTAAGATTAAACAAGAAGAAAAACATTTTGGACAACATAATCCTTTTAATATATCTAACAATTAATACACACAACAATTGGTACATTAACCTAAAAAATCTTCTGATGGAAAATTGTTCAATTATTTCAGATTTAAACAAAATTTTGGCTATGAGAATTATCTATCTTTTGTTATGAAGAGCTATAATTTATAAATAACGTATATCTGCTCATAAGCTTCAAATTGAATTTTCTAATATTTCAAGAACTGACAGAATTTGCAAAGTTGCTCCTCTGGCTGTTTTGAAGATGAAATCCGTTTTTTAACACCATGTGGAAAATTTAACTCTGATAGAGATGCTCTCTTTGACTTTGTTTGCCATAAAATATCTAACGTTATTAAACAATCTGCAAAAAGTTGTATATTTATTAAGCTGTGTTGTTTGAAAATTAATTAGATGTATTAATTAAAATTTTATTTCTTATACAAATATATCATATACTATAAACCCATTGTTTATTGTTTTTTACAGTCTAATTGTATCGCAATCGTGTATGTAAATTCTATGCATCTATGCTAACCAATGATCTTTTTCCTTATACTTGTATTCTCTATATGCCCCATGTGAGCCCCTTTTAAAATTGTTAATAGAATATATCTTATACTAGTATTCAAATTCAAATATTTTATTGGACAAAGCACATATGATACAATGCGTATTCCAAGATACAAACACATTAAACATGACAATTTATGCAAATACAACATAAAGAAACATTTTAAGTACTAATTATATATATAATATCACTGTATTACACAGTATTATACTTATGGTAGACCAACTGGCATTAGATTTTTATTACGAAGTTCAAAAGCTTGACTTAAATAATTACATATTTGTCTGGTGTCAACCAGATTTACTGGGTTAAGTAAATAAATCGTTGATTTAATATCATCATCATTATTAAGGTTATTGAAAATATCAAACTTCTCTCGAAGGTCTTTATATAGAGGACAATACAAAAGAAAATGAACTTCATCTTCCACTTTATCTTTACAAAGTTTGCAGTATCTTTCACTTGCTAAAATTTTTGGTTTGCTATACCTCCCAGTTTCAATTGCAAGTGAATGTGCACTTATTCTAATTTTTGTAAGCAGTGATCTATCATATTTCTTAATATCAAATCTTAAGTAAGCTTTTAAGTCAAAATATGAGCACATTTTACTATAAAATCTTAGTTTACCTGTGTTATTAGATTTGATATGCTCAAGTTGACCCAAAATCTTGCATTTATAAAAGTTTTTGAGTGAGTCCTCAAACACATTATGTGATATTTGAAGTGAACCAAAGTTGATTAACTTTTTTAGTTTATGTAATGATTGTACCCAGCAAGAGCTCTTTTGTGTATACAATTTTTTATCTTCAATGAATGCAGATTTTAATAAATCAAATTTTGGGTTGTTTCCAACTTCAATGTCAGTTAATCTAGCATAGTATTTAAACATTAGTTTATATGATATAAAACACACTGGATATAGCTCAAGTTCTGTACGTAAAGCTAAATTGGAAGCCTTACCATGAACACCAAGAATATTTTTCATAATCATATTCTGGACCTTTTCAAATGGCAGTTTATCAGCAGTGTCAAGATTTATATTAAAATCTGAGATCCAAATTTCAGATCCATAAGTCATAATTGGTGAAATTAATGAGTTGAAAAGTCTTACCCATTTTTCCACTGCAATACAATTAGAATATGGTAATTTTGATTTCAAGGCGAAATATGCCTTACGTGCTTTATCAGCAAGATTTTCAGCTGCTATATTAAGTTTACCTCTATTGTTGAAGACTATACCTAAGTATTTATATTCTGTAGCAGATTCTAATGGTTGGGGACCAAAATAAAAATAATGTTTATCTAATAAAGATCTATTTTTACTATTTGATAAAATCATAGTTTGGGTTTTCTTGTTGTTCACATTTAAGCCCCAATCAATATAAAAAGATTGTATATGAAAATCAAATTAGGGGTTTAGTAATTATAACAATCCATCATAACATACGAGAAGAACATAACCCGTATCATGTCAACAACTGGTTTCGGAATAAATGTGTTTATTTTCGATGCAAAGACCATGTGAAAAGTAAAATTACAAAAGTACTGAAGTCCGAGGAAAATTCAAAACGGAAAGTCCTTAATCAATTGACTAAATCAAAAGCTCGAACACATTAAACGAATGGATAACAACTGCCACATTCCTGACTTAGTACCAGCATTTTCTTATGTAGAAAATGGTGGATTAAAAAATTGTTATAACGCTCACTTGTATGACAGTCGCATCAAATTACATTATATGACTATGATGTATGAACAAAACAAACAGATATAATAGGCAAAAATGTAAAAAATAGGGGTACAGCAGTCATAAATTATTTTATAATCATAATCACGACAAAAACAAACAAATATGTTACAAAGAAGAATGAATCATTATTAATTAAAAAAAATAATAATCTTTAATGAATTAAAAACAGTATCGCAACTATATATCCCTTGTGAATGTAAAATGACAAAAATACCGAACTCCGGGGAAAATTTAAAACGGAAAGTCCGTAACCAAATGGCAGACTCAAAAGCTTAAACACATCAAACGAATGAAAAACAACTGTCATATTCCTGACTTGGTACAGGCATTTTCTAAATCGTTCAGTTAAAAGGTTAAAAGTACCGATGATAAAATTTGGTAAATGATTTGACAAGTTTATAATATCGAAAACCATTGATAAATAATTCATCAGTTTAATATACACGAGTTTCTTTCGATTAAATATTTCGGTATTATTCTATGCCTTATTCAACTAATATTTAGTTTGTTTTAATGTTTCACTGTTACATCAGGGCCTCATGTTAGGTAGGGTCACTCGTAGCATATATAATGCTCTACCATAAATCATGTGCATGTTTCAATCCACGAGATCATATTCATATTTTTTTTTGCGATAAGGATTATAGATTAAATCAGGTCGTTAGTTCCCCTTTTTGTTTAAATGTTTCACATTTGGTTATCTCGGCAGTTTTAATATCTTGCTACCAGTATATGTTTTGCTCACTGTTTAAAACCATTTGGTTATCTGCAGTTGTTATCATTCTTTTCTTTTCAATGGATTTTATAACCACTTTTTATTACTTTATCTGCTGACATACACATCATGTTGGTTTAGTCTCTTATTTCGAAGGTTGAAGTTTCGTGTGAATTTAAATCAGAAACTCTTTTCGAAATTCTCAAATTACGGTCGCTGAATACGACGCAACATTCAGAATTATTTCTTAAAATCTCAAACTTCAATAAAATCAGATATATAATAAAGTCATACAAACATCAATACAAACTAAATATGAATGTTTTTAATAGTCTGTCAACAGAAATGATATTGGCAAAATCATTAATGAAATCTGAGAATATAAGATTTTACAGCAACAGAAAAGCTAATCATTATGCACCGTAAAAGAGAAAGAAATTATATGAGACAATTACATGTTACAAGTCTAATACTCTATATCTGGTTTAAGAAGAAGTGCCTACTTACAGAAAAGAGGATATTTGTATATACTGCATATATTTGCCCAAGAATTCTGTTTCATGAATAATACAAATAATCATTTGTCAAATCAATTCCTCTTATTGAAATTGTCATGCAAATTATTTGGAATAAAATTGTGGAATGGTATTGCACGATAAAACATCTTTTGTGTTAATTGAGTCAACAATTGAAAAAAGTTGTTTCATGGTTAAAAATGCAATAAATGAAGTAGATAATGTTGAGCTGACTTCATTTTTCAAACAAACTAATTAAGTGCTTCATTGTCAAAACTGTTATAACGTCTAAAGCAGCCACATGCTTTTACAACATTCAAGAAATATTTCAGGAAATAATTAAGGCATATAAATATGTCGGATGATAGCCGTACCGTACAATTACTTATTGGTGCACTGCGCGAGCAATGTCTTTTGAAAGGACACAATGGCATCAGAGGGTTAGGGCTAGTTTTCCGGAGAATGGACATTGACTTCTCTAAAGGAATAGTGTATCCAGAATTTAGGATAGCAATTGACCGGTACGGACTTAAAATGTCGGAAGGATATTCAAAAACATTTTTTAATGCTTTAGATAAGGATAAAAGTGGGGCTATAGATTTTGCTGAATTGATGAATGCATTACGATCACCAATGAACGAAAGAAGAACTAATGTAGTTAAAGAGGCTTTTGATAATTTTGACGTTAATACTGATGGAAAATTAAGTTTAGATGATCTAAGAGGTAAGCATTTCGAGAATGAAACATTTATCTTAAAAACCACATATTCAATAGAAATAAGTGTCCATCAGGTGCAGGCCGTTTATCATCAGAATATAAATGTTCAAAATATAGAAAAGAAGATGTGGAAGGATTGTCAATAAGACAACTCTTCACATGAGACCAAATGACACATAAGTTAACTACTATAGGTCACCGTACGAACTTCAACAATGAGCAAAGCATAGTCAGCTTGTTTAATCCCTTCATTCTCTTTTCACATTTTGTATTGTTCAGCCAATATATAATTTATATTTAAAGATAAAATTGTCTGGCCATAATACTTCTTATCACAAAAATGTTTGAAAAACATCTTAAAAACGGTGACTCTTAAAAAAATTATATCATATGGAACGGCGCTTATTTTGTCCGTTTCTTTTTCTTATTAGAAAAATATGATATTCTGAAAACCACGGTACTTTGTAATATAAAGGGAATGCTAAAAATAGATATAAGCTATATATTTCTTATCTATAGATAAAGAGGATTTCAGAATGAGTCAATCAGTAAATGCTTTTCATTATAAAGATGGCAGCATTTGCTTTAAATTTAATGCTTTGGGGTAGCATACGGCATAACCGAGGGACAATTAAAGTTTGCTTGATTGAGTTTCTTATTGACAAAATATTTGTTGAAATTGGAGGTAGACCCTTCAATAGATCGGCATTCATATGGAATCGGATAGTGCCTTTATCCTTGTCAACCTCTTCTTATTTTCCGATATGACTTGCAGATAGTTGTACTTGTCAAACACAAGTTGATCGTAGAATCTAGATAATTTAAATTAACATTCAGATACATTGACGATGTTCTTTCCATTAACAATCCAAACTTTTCTGGTTGTGTTCCATTTATATATTCTCCAGAGCTCGAAATTAAAGAAACAATAGACACGACTTCCTCCGCCTCATATTTTTACTTATGTCTCACACTTGACATTAGCGGTCATCTCAGTACCGTGATCTATAACAAACGAGACGATTTTGATTTTGAAATTATCAATTCCATCCTCCCCCTTCTTTAGCAGTAATATAAAAACTTCCCCTGCATATGGAATATACTTTTCCCGAAATCATTCGGTATCCAAAAGGTTACAGCTGATACTCATTCTTTATGAACATCACCACTGACTGAGAAGAAAGGTGACGAACCAGGTATGTGTCAAAGAAATTCTAGTCCATATCCTGAAAAAAGTTCTTCTGTATAGATACCAAGACGGAAATGAAAAATATTCGGTATCGACTTCATATATAATACATGATGGTCTTAACGTGTAAATTCTAGATACAGACGCTGTTTTTCATCCTTTTTTTGTCCTCTTATATTTTCAACCTTTACTGTTAAGTTCATTTTTGATAATATCCGTTTAACGTGGCTCGGTACTAAAATACATCCCACAATTGTGTTATTGTGCTATGGTAATTTTTTGTATTCTTGACTTTAATTTTTGTTGTTTTGCTTTGCTTTCAAGCCATTTTGTTTTTCCTTGTTGGCATGATTTTAATAGTGATTAAGATTACAACACAATTATGACAGTTGTAATCCATTCGTTTGATGTGTTTAAGCTTTTGATTTTTCCATTTGATTAGGGACTTCCGTTTTTCTTTTGATTGCTGTTTGTTTTGTTCACACTTTGTTGTCAATGTAATAAAACATTATGCGACTGGCATATTAATGAGAGGTTTAACTACCTATAAAACCAGGACTAGGTTTAAACCATCATTTTCTACATCAGGAAATGCCAGTACCAAGTCAGGAGTATGACAGTTGTTTTCCATTCCTTTGATGTGTTGGAGTTTTTAATTTTCCCACTTGACAAGGGACTTTCTGATTTGAATTATCATTGGAGCTCGGTATTTTTGTTATTGAATTTTTAATAATATATAATAACGAACTTTATTAAAAGTTAATATCGGATATAATTATCAAATTAAGCAAGTAATTTTCCCGAGGTCTGTAAACAGATTTTAAAACAAACCTCATCTTTAAAGCCCGTTTAATGTTGAAGCTTGTAATAACTTAACTTATTTATCCCTTCGAACTTTGAAGGTCTTCCAATATATTTTGACTACATCTTCTTTATTATGTTTACACTATATAAATAAACTATTCAGTAAAAAACGCCTTTTTTGTGAAATTGATATAATATCCTGGAATTTAGAAATTAGAAATTCACTAAAAAGATCTTTTAAAAACCATATTGCAGTTATAAAGTCATTACCAATATAAAGCTTAAATTGTAGTGCCAGACGCGATTTTTTTCTACATAAGAATCAAATGTTCCAGTCGAATCAAAACAAATTTAAGGTCAACGTGAAAACGAGGATTATGTCGATTAAGTTATAAGAAATAGGAATCATTGCTTCGTTAAATATTCTCGTCATTATATCTAGTTTTCAACCATTGAATCGACTATTGAAATATAGGCTTGAGGACAAAACACATGACTTAAAATTTTCATTGTGAACTTTCTATATCTATGTAGTCAATATACCAGCTGGCAGCAACAACATTATGATGAGTTATCTTTGATTGTTTTATACGTTTTTGCATGGCCTTCAACAAGATAAAACAAATCTAACCGTATAGTCGCATATAGAAGCAACAGTCCAATACCACAAATGGGTCATCTCCACAGCGAGAAAAACCAGCATACGAAAAACTGTCTATATCTATGTAGTCAATATACCAGCTGGCATCAACAACATTATGATGAGTTATTTTTGATTGTTTTTATACGTTTTTGCATGGCCTTCAACAAGATAAAACAAATCAAACCGTATAGTCGCATATAAAAGCAACCGTCCAATACCACAAATGGGTCATCTTCACAGCGAGAAAAAACAGCACACGAAGGCGGACTTCAGCTGGCCCGTTTACAAAATTTAAATTTGTTCAGAAAAAAAATGAAATCTGATACAAAAAAAATAATAAATAAAAATAAACATACAAAACTAACAAATATCAGAGGTTCTTGACTTGGACAGGCGCAGAAATGTGTAGTTGTTAAACATGTTTTGGGAACTCAGTTGTACTTGTTTAGAACTGAGCGTTACTGATGAGTCTTTTGAAGACAAAACGCGGGTCTGGCGTATTACATTTTAATCCCGGTACCTTTGATAACTATTTACACCACTGGGTCGATGCCATTGCTGGTGGAAGTTTTGTCCCCGAGGGAATCACCAGCCCAGTATTCAGCACTTCGGACATGAATATCAATTATATGGTCATTTTAGTAAATTTCCTGTTGACAAAACATTAATTTTTTCGTAAAACTAAGGATTTTCTTATCCCAGGAATCGCATTTTGCACAACTTTTTGGAATTGTCTGGCGTATTAAATTCTAATCCTGGTACCTTCGATAACTATTGTGAAACATTTTGAATGAATCAAAAAAAGAAGAAAAAATGTTACGACTGTTCAAAAAGTCTGCCATCAGATCAATAACTGACTTAAAACTAGAAGAAAAAAACACAAATAATAACATAAATTAGATACTTAACAGTGTTTCTTGGTTTCCTTCCAGTTATGTCTCATAAAAGGCCACTCATATTGCTTTCAAAAGATTTTGCTATGAAAAATTCTGTGATTTTTTCTTCTTCGTATATTACGATACTTAATTTAAATTTCAATCCTTGTTTCTATCTTAAGTATATTTAGGAGCTGTCAATATACTGTTAAAAGATGAGATAAATTCTTGAACTACATTTTTTAAGTAAATACATTTAAACGAGATAAACGTTTTGAACTTTATTGCAATTTTAAACTTCTGGTATAATTACTCAAAACTTTGGCAATCAAATGGTACAGTTTACAAGAAAACGCACTTTAAAGATGACTTCAGTATGTCTTCCTGTTGCTCACCGCCGACTCCAAGAAACACTAATAAAAGGATTACCTTAATTAATATTCTTTTGTCAATATTGTTCAACTTGTTATCAGGGAAGGTTCAAACTGCATAATTCTGTTTTATCTCAAGTGGCGTGTAACTTTTGTGAATAATTAAAACAGGAGGCTAATTATTATTTAACATGCTTCTGGAACATCAAGAGCATTATATTCAAAACTACATTTCTTTGAAACGAACAAAAATATACGTACTCGTTAAAACGCATTAGTTCAGGTTTTTGTCTGAAATATTCAACTTGCACCCATTAAGAAACACTTGGAATATTACATGATTATAATTTGAAGGCAGTGATCTTTTCTGTTTATGCCAAACGTTTCAGAAGGAAATTTGACCGTTATATTATAAACATAAAGAAATATTTATTTTACAATACTGGCAGTATAATTGTTAGAATGTAATTAGCATGGCGGACACATCTGCTATACTCTATAATTAGCATGGCGGACACATCTGCTATACTCACCCAAATTCTAAGGGAACAATGTTTACGTCATGGACTTGGAGGAATTCGAGGTCTTGGTGTGGTGTTCCGTACCATGGATTTAGATTGTTCTAGGTCTTTAGTTCTTGACGAACTTCGGATTGGCTTGGACAAGTTTGGATTGAGAATGGCTGATAACTATTTGAAAACATTGTTTGATTCAATTGATAAAGATAAAAATGGTAAAATTGACTTTCTGGAATTTATGAAGGCTTTGAGGTCACCAATGAACAATAAAAGAATTGCAGTGATTAGTGAAGCCTTTGACAAACTTGATACAAACAATGACGGCGTTCTTGATGTTGATGATCTGAAAGGTTTGTATTGATGTGTTTTACATAGCTTTTATATGTTTTCCATCGTGTAAAGACCAATATAATGGATTATATCAGCAAAACATTGAATTCATAAAATGCTCTTTTTTTAATTTTAAGGACCAATTTCTCGTATATTTGTTTCACTCCAAGGGTCAAAATCGCAAGTTAAATTGTCAAATCCTACCAGAAATTTAGTGTAAAACAGTCTTAGTCATATACTTTTAACAATTTTGCACATTTCTATATTGTCAAATTGGTGTCCATTGCTATATGTTGATGTTGAAGGCATGTTGATAAATTGCAAATCCTGCATCTTTTTATGGAATTTTGCATTGAATGGTGTCGCTTACGAAAATGAATAAATTTATATCCAAAAGGCAATGTATAGCTAACACATCCAACATAATTTTGATTTCCCCCTCATACATCTTTGAGATAAATGCTTAAATTTTCCAAAAGCTGTCAAAAATGCGGTTTTGGCTAGTTATCAGACGTTTAATATTAAGCGTATATCGGTTAGAAATTTCCCAAAAATATTTCCAATCAGACGGTTATAATTACGTAGGAGATAAATTGCGAATTTAAGCGAGTAAGTAAACATTTTTTTTGCTAAATCAACCATTACTGCAACGGGACCTTAAAGAGCCAAGACGGACTTCAAATGTCACTGCTTACCTAAGCGAATCCATTTATATCAAAATACAATATATCGATTCACTTCAAGAAGAATTTCGTCTTTGGTTGATACTGATCGTCTCATATATAATTTAGATAATGCTCGAAATTTGAAAAAAACCCAATGATAAATGATAACATCTTTTCATTTTAAAAGGGATTTACCAATTCTCGTAAACTACTGCCATGTGATTATGGACTTTCCGATTAGATTTTCCTCTGAGTTCTAACCCGTTATATTACGATCACTTCGATCACTCCTCGAGAAATGTAGTGGATAGAGGGCGCTGAATTATTCTAGTTATCTGAGTTCAGTATTTTTGTGATTTTACTTTTTACTACGATTATAAACTGGCCTCCAAGAAACCCGATAACTGCATGGCAGAGGTTTAATATACTGTTAACCCGGTTGTATTATTCTATTATTATATTGATTGTCAATTAAGTTTTCAGAAATTTCGACTGGGATATATATGTTACTTAGTGCTTTGCTAACAGGCAAAACACATTAACGAACAATTCTTAAACATGACCAACTTTCTTACAAATGGATTCATGTGTTACAGCAGCGTTTATATTAATTTTGAACATTACATATTCTCCTATTATGAAAATAAGGAGATGTGGTATGATTTCCAAAAATGAAGTAGATGCAAGTTATTAAAGGCAACCGAACGCCTTTAAACAGTGAGAAAACCCCATACCATTTAGTCGGCACAAAAAGACCAAGACATTTTGGTTGTTTGTAACCGTTTTTTTTTTTGTTTTTTTTTTGAAAAACAACCTCACGACTAGAATTCATCGTATGGAGTACTACATTATAATCCTGATATCTATACAGTAATCCTATTTACAAATGATTTTTTTTTCGAGGACGTTTTTAGTGACAATGGCTACTGATGCTGGATTTTCTTTACACATTGTTGTATATATACCTTCTAACATTTGTTCTTTCTCTAAAATTGTGTTTATTTAATACCTGATTGAAACAACCAATAACGTTCACACGTATTGCTTTGCCATGATGCATACGATGTTTATAATATCAATAGGTGTAAACTGAAATACAGGAATGTATTTCCAGCAATATCATAGTAAACAGTTGTTACAGAATAATCTCTTAAAATAAAGTTAGATTGAAACAATTTTACACATGTAACGTATTGCTTCTTATAAAAATTGTTGAATGAAACTAATTTGGGGATATAGTTATAGTTATAAATATCAAAACAGTCCTGTGAAGTGTTATATTCTTTGAAGATAACCGTACAATATTATTTAAGTTTATGCGATGCGTACGTCTAGTTTCTTACCAGAAGAAACGATTGTTTCTAAAGTGTTATTTTTTATATTTATATAACTACATTGTTTGAGATTTTTTGTCTAACTTATAAGATCTTTCATTTCTGTGACAAAAAATGGGAGGAGATCCTTTTTAATATTATTGGAATGGCTATTATACATTATGTACGGTAATCAAGTTCAATCGTTAAAATATATATTTTGAATTTCATACATGTGGAATATTCTTAAATACATCTATCTATATTGAAGTAATAAATGTTCAAACAATTAAGTAATTTGTTTTCTCATGAAGTATCTTCTTGAAAATTATGACCAAAAATGCGATATATCCTAAGTAGAGAGATCTTCGAGAACACGACTTAGGACAATGAAGTGACATAAGATGGTCTTATGACTCGTTCTAATCCCAAGAGAGCTTCGAGAACACCTACCCTGATATCTATAACATGGTCCTATTTACGAATGATTTTTCTAGTGAAAGATTTTTGTGGTGCTGGCTTTTCTTTACAATGTTTTTGTATATATACCTTCTTACATTTGTTCTTTCTCAAAAGCTGTGTTTATTTAATACCATATGGAATCAATCAATATTTTTTTACTCGTAGTTTTTTGCTATGCATACGATGTTTATAATATCCATAGGTGTAAACTGAAATACAGAAATGTCTTTTCAGTAACATCTTTAAAAATAGATGAGATAGAACATTCTCTTGTAAATAAAATTAGATTAAAACAAAATAGAATCTTTCACATGTAATATATTGCATATTTATACAACATGTTAATAATAATACTAAGTTGGGAATATAGGTATAAATATCAAAACATTCGTGTGAAGTGTAATATTCGCGGTAGACAAAAGGACAGTTTCTCAAAGTTCGTCTTGCTGAAAATATGTGATGCGTGCGTTAGTTTCAAACCAAAAGAAATTGTCTCAACTTCTACATTGTTTTTTCTATATTGATATAACTACATTGTTTGAATTTTTTTTTTCAAACTTCATCTTTCATGTTTGCGACAAAAAGAGGAAGATGGGAAGTAGATTTTTTTTTAATATTATTGAAATATTTGTAAAATATACTGTAGGTTATATCATAAAACACATTATTAAGCGATTAATCAGTGACTGTAAAATCTAAAGCAAAGGAAATATGTATGATATTGTCATAATTATGATATTTAAAATTATCATTAATCATCTCAACAAGATTGATTTTCTCGCTTGAGCCGTAACAGCGAAAGTGAAAATAAGCAATCCAGATGACCAATGATAATCTGTTTATCGCTATTTTACCTACGACCACGATATAAATTTCATGTCAAATTTATTAACAACGCCATCCTTAGTTTCTAGCGATAATTTTTCATATCACTAGACTCCGCTGAGAAAGGAAATTATCAGTCGGCTAAATCAAAGGGAAAATTTGTAAAATAGCGATAAGGCCACACCAATTTAATTTCTTGTTCTACGGACTTTTGGACTCCAAAAATTGGGGCGAGCGAGCGATTTGAAAATTTTAATAAAAAAAATATTTATTTTGCAAATTTTTTAGGCGAAGCTTGAAAAGTAAAGGCGAGCGATTATATTTTTTTTGTCAACATAAAATAGTAGGTTTTGACAATATTAAAACTTGATTTATCACTTTTACTTTGACATTTTTTTAATTTATGAAGTATTTTTCCCTGTTCACCAAATAAATAATTGAATAATTAGATTCGGTATATGTATGTGTGCCAATTAATGAGACATTTCTCCATCCAAAGTCATAATCAGGTTGGAAACAACCCCTCAATTTTATAAATATCCTTTTTATGAGGGGTCAATATAAGTTACAATATATTTTTTTGTAAATAAAACTTTTTAGTACAAAAGAGTTCATATTTTCCCAAAGAACTATCTATCTGGTATTAAATGGTCAAAACATGCCCAAGAATTTTGTAATATTCCTGGACTTAGGCCATGTTAACACATTTACTTTAATATTTTTCAAAATAAATAATATCATAAATAATTCTCTTTAAGAATATAGTAATGCTGTTAAAAATTATTTAAATATGATGTATTTCTCCTCTCTTTTAGTTAATTTTTTTAAGTTCTTCAAAGGATTTGTATAGTAACACTATGCAAATCCTCGGTATTTCTTCAAGTTTCTTTTTTACAACAGTAAAATGACCCCGTGCCCTTCTGAGGGATACAAATACAGGTCATAGTACGTACGGCCGAGCTTTGACCCAGACCAAACAGCAAGCTATAAGGGACCCCAAAATTATAAATGTACACAATTCGAACAGGAAAACCAACGATCTAATTTATATATATACAAACGGGAAAATACCAAATAATATTTATGAACATCAACGAACAATATCTAACTGCTGAACGACAGGCCCCTGAATCAATCAGGACAGCTGCATAAACATGCAGGGGGTATGGATAGTTTTCTATCGCCAGCATATTGCAGTTGAAGGCATTTCTTTCCGAAGTTCTTTGAAGTTTATTTCTAACAACGAACATATTTTGATAGGGAATCTAAGTAAGGGGGAAGGAAACCAATGTTTTGTTCTGTACAGGTATTTTCTTCTGTTTTCTATTTATATCGGAGCACTCCCATTTGGGATAAATGGGTTTCATGCTGAATCAAATATTATCACAGACATTGACACAGTGTACTTTGGTGCTTATATGTTTAAAATCGTTATAAATACATGTTAGATTGTGATTATAAAAACAATTGCAAATATCTGTTTATATTTACAACAAAAACAAAAAAAAAACGGTGTGGGAAAAGGACACGATTACATTTCCGGATGCGGGAAGCGGGAATTTAAAAAAAATAAAAAAATTCTGCTTTGAAAAAAATAGGTGCGGGCGGGTCCGTCGAACAAGGAATTAAATTGGTGTGGCCTAAGAGTTATCAAATGTACCAGGATTATAATTTGATTTAAAATGATTAAATTTAAAATAATTGTATCACCAAACAGAATTTTTAATATTGTATATCACATTAACTTAAGATAATTAAACATTTCTGCATACCAAGATTTTTGGAATTGATTTATTTTTAGTTTCTGTATAACACACTGATCTCAAAATGGACGAACGACAAAATCTGACATTCCAGAGATCACCACAAATTCATTTATTATATTCAACCGTTGAGAAATATTTTAGAACTTTATACATTTTGCAATACTCTTAAATGCATCTATCTATGCGCGTCAGAAAATGTATGTATTTTAATTTGATGACGAAAAGTTACGGTTGAAAAAAAATTAAATGATATTGCTTAGGAACTACTATCCAAACATGTTGCATGAGGTCTCAAAACTCAATGTTTGTGTTTCTACTTTTTGCAAAAAATATTTTAAAGACATTCCTGTTGGTACTTTGAAGTAATAACTATTCAAACAATTTATCGGTTTATTTATCTCATGGAGTGTCTATTAAAACAAGACAAATCTCTAACAGAAACTAGGTGGCATAACAGCTATATGTTACCGTGTGGCCTTAAACAGTGAGAAAACCACAAACTGCATAGTCAGCTCTTAAAGGCACCGAATGGACAAATCTAAAACTATATATTAACAATTTCATATTAGCAAATAGCACTACTCCACATAAGAAACGACTCGAATTTTCCATTAACTGTAAAATCCCTCACATAGTGTTTCCTAATTAAGGGGAGTTGTTTGGTTGGTTTGTAAATCGCGTATATCTCATCTTATAAATGGTCATTGTTATTTGTAGTTCGTTTCTGTGTGTATTACATTTTAATGTTGTGTTTCTGTTGTGTCGTAGTTCTCCTGTTCTATTTGATGTGTTTTTCTCAGTTTTAGTTTGTAACCCGGATTTTTTTTTTCTCTCAATCGATTTATGAATTTCGAACAGTGGTATACTACTGTTGCCTTTATTTATAATATTTTTGTTCATGAATTAAAACAGTTTAAAAAACACAAAAGTAAAATAAAAATAAAGTAAATAGCAAAGATTATAGTGTCAAATGTTTTGTCTATCAGTCACAGTGTTACTTGTAGAGCACTGTAATTTACCAGTTTTGTCTTTTCGATTACTGCATTTTGTATTTAGAGACTGAGTTTCATATATACGGATTTCTTTGAAGGTGGTGAACATATCTACTATATTCTATAGTATTTAAAATGTATACGATCTTGTCATTCTGGCGCCATTCATAACTTGTTTTTATTGGTTTTGATCATTTCTGAAGCCGGTGTAGTGCTCTTTGGTGGTTAACGTCCTACTTTATTTTTGGTAACTAGAACATAATTGTATTACTATTAATCTTACCTTATCTCCTTATTTTTATTTGCAAAGAACAATGTTGCTTATTCTTCAATTTTAGTGTAGTGTTTTGTGGATAGTTGTTTATCAGTTTTTATTTTGTACATGGACGTTTTTTTAATGTTTTTTCGACATTCAATTGTGAAAGCAGGTGCTCCGAAAGGGTAAAGAAAAGGAGCATATAGGTAAATGTTATCAGTAACAAGTGCCTGTGGCTGAGTGTAAGCTGATGGATTTTGGTATTGCATTATCTGTAAACAATTAAGGCAACACCAGTATACCGGTGTTCAAAAGTCATAGATCGATTGAGATATAAAACAAATCCTTGTTACTAACTATATGTAAAACCGAGATAAACTCATCAACTAAATAAGGAAAACAAAAGAACAATGTGAACACTCGAGTGATTTTTTTTTGTAAACTATCTCATTAGTTTTTTTTGTAAATTGTTAGTGTATTTGATTATATAACCGTAGAAATAAATTAATTAATATTTATTATCAATGAACTAGTATATATTAGTTTAGGGGCCAGCTGAAGGACGCCTCCGGTGTGGGAATTTTTCGCTACATTGAAGACTTGTACGTTGGTGACCTTCTGCTGTTGTCTTTGCCATGGTAGGGTTGTTGTCTCTTTGACACATTCCCCATTTCCATTCTCAATTTTAAAATGTCATGTTGTACAAAACAAATGGATGTAATTTATATTTAATTTTATGGTACTTTAACCCTAAGTTTGATAATAAAAAGTCATCAGAAAATATATAGTAAACTTTTGTAAACCATTCCACTTGATTGCTAAAATGTCGAACAAAATATTCAATGACTGAAACAGGTGTTGCTTTGAAAAATATCGGGTTAATGCCAATTAAGAGATTTCACGCCTCTTGGTTTCAATAAAGTATTAGTTAATAGCAAAGATCTCCATAGGAACTTGACAAGAATATGTCGATTAATTGTTATATCGAAAATTTATTCATAGAAAAACGGCACTTTAATTTCCTGCTTTCTATTTTATCTGCTATTAAAACATTAATTTACCTGTAACTAAATCACTGTCAAATCAATGCTTCTGGTCACTATCTGAAGTTGTAATGAATATAATAGATGAATATTGATTAGCTGTAACAGGCTTGAAGCATCACACGTTGAACATCTTGTAAGCCAATTCATTGTATATACAGATGTATATGAATCTTAAAATAGAATGTATACGAACTTCAAGAGAGAAATGGCCGAGAGAGGGCAAGAACTTATAGAAGGAATGAGGGAGAGTTGTCTGCAGAAAGGGTGTGGAGGAATAAAACTTTTATCCGTTATATTCAGACATATGGATAAGGATTTTTCCAAAAGGCTTACTAGAAGCGAGTTTAAACAAGGCGTTGTAGCCTTTGGACTGACTGATTTATCGGATATAGACACAGAAATGTTATTTCAATGTTTCGATAAGGACGATAATGACACGATAGACTTTGACGAGTTTTTCAGACGACTCCGTCCACCTTTGAAAAAGTCCAGAGAATCAACGGTTAACAAGGCGTTTGACCAAGTGGATGTAAATAAAGATGGTGTAATACAAATGGATGACCTGAAAGGTTTGTGACAGGGACACTAAAAAATTACAAATGGGTTTAGTAATGTTTTCTCTCTCTCTCTCTCTCTCTCTCTCTCTCTCTCTCTCGCAAAGAGAACAAGTGAAGATTAAAGGAATGAAGCATTATAGAGTTAAGAAAATTAATTGAATTCACAAGATATCAAAGGAAACATAAATTAATTTCCATGGTATCGGTTATAAAATATTTTTATTTGTCTTCACCATTGTTCACGTCGGATGATTAATCGTCTATATCTTGTATCTCGCTACAGCTGATGTTTATATTTATATCATGCATCATAATTGACAAGCAATAGAGTAATCAGGTAAATATGACGAATTGTTGCGAATGTAATTATTCTTTTAATCATCAGAAGATGATAAGTTATTTTTCATCTTTTCTAACCTTGATCTTTTGTATGAGGATGATTTTCTCTTATCATTCTTACTGTTAAAAGACAATAGGAATAGGTGAAATTACACCGGTTTTTTAAAAAAAAATTTGCTTAGAAATTGTAACCTTGATCGTTTGTCAGATAATGGTTTTCTCGTATGTTTAAACACTATAGATCACTAAAGGATTGGCAAAAATGTGGAAATTACAACGGGTTTCCTTTGCTTAGAAATTGTAACCTGGCACTATGTCCATCAACAATAATGTTTGCCCATATTGTTGTCAATAAACTATAATGGATAGAAAGAATATTGAAGAAACAAATTACGATCTACACATAATTCTAAATGGCAAAAATGGAAAAATAATTATTTATTTTTCCAATTTTTTTAATGATGCCAATTGTCTCATTAACCTTTGATATAAAGGTATGAATTGTAAAAAAAAAGTCAAACTTATTATTTTTACAAGATCTTCAAAGAATTACAAATAAGCAGCCATTCCTAATTACACTAAATAAAAAAAAACCACAATATCTTATCAATCGTTATAAAAATTTCATCGCAAAAAGTCATTAATGTCGAATTACATAATTGAAAATACATTGTTTCAGAACGCCTAGCACCATTTGATATTTTACCGGATATTTCGGAATGCACCTGTTTTTGCAGCGTTACTTTCTTCTGTGCCAGGTACTTCGGAATGCATAAGGTTTTCGGTGTTATTAATATTTATGCATTAGCTGCCCAGGTCAGTAAGTGACTGGTATTTATGATCCTTATTTTCTTGTGCTGTCTTTAACAATATATTAAAAATATTTGATTGAAGGATTGAACCAACAATTATGCAAGATATAGTCGGAAATTGAAAACAATGGTATACTACTAGAATGATATCACCTAATGTTAATAAGCCAGAAATATGACAGTTGTTTTCCATTCGTTTGATGTGTTTGATCATTTTATTTGTCATTTTTTAAGGGAATATCCGTTTTTTGAATTTTTCTTGGAGTTTGGGATTTTTTTTATTAGACTGTTTTTCTTATTTGTAAAAAAAACCAGCTTCTTTCCAGTTTGTGAAAACCCTATAGATCATTTTTAAGCAAATTTTAAAATCTGTAACAAGTAGGGCATCATTGCATGTTTAGTGATAATATGCAATAAAAATAAAAAATGCTATAAAACAAGTGCACAAATTCAAGCGTATTAAATATTACAGCGACTATTATTCTAGCAATATTGTTCTCAGAGTGAAAGCAATCTCTTTATTATTGCCTGATAATAAAAAAAAAAACCCGAGATCTATACATAACAATTTAAAAAACGCAGTGCAATTGATGTTGAGATTGTATCTCTATAGCAACATGTATAACATGGTTTACAATCCTTGTTATAGCATTGGTTTCAAAAAGAAAACTTCTAATTATAGGTTAAAATTCTATAAGGATGTGAATTAATATTAATAATTGAATTTTAACATTTGAAAATAATCAAAAATAAGAATCAATTGCCGTTCACAAAGCATCCTATATATTAATTATTTCATGTTAGAGTATTTCTTATATAACATGGTAAATAAAAAAAAAAACTGAAATGAATGAAATGAACTTGACAGCGACGGCTCAAGTGTTTTTTTTTAACATATTTTGACACTTTTACTTATTATGTCTGTTTGCTTTGTTCACACATCGTTGTCAATATAATGTATTTGATACGACTGGCATACAAGTGAGAGGTCTAGCTAGCCACAAAATCAGGTTCAATCTACCATTTTCTACATGAGAAAATACCTTACCAAGTCAGGAATTTGACAGTTGTTATTTATTCATTTGATGTGTTTGAGCCTTTAATTTTGTCATTTGATTGGGGACTTTTCGTCTTGAATTTTCCTCGGAGTTCAATTTTTTGTTATGTCTTTTTTTATACGACATGATTTAAATTTGAAGGGTCAATCTTGTTAAAGATTTCTTCACTTGTACTTGAGTTAATGATACTATCCAGTCAAGGTTGCTGTGACAAAGACGAGGACGAGAATCTAAGGAACTTTAAGCCTCTCACAAGAAAAAAAATAACTGTTAATCACAAGGCCGAATACCACAAGCACGAGGAGACATTCTTGTCTTATTAAGGTAGTAACCCTTTTTCTTTCTTTTTTAGTGTTTTACACAGCCAATGCCAAGAATCATCCAAAATACTTGTCAGGAGAATGGACATTAGACCAAACACTGCGAAGTTTCTTGGATAGCATCGATTCTCCCGATGACCCGGATGGAGTTGTGACACGTGAGGAATTTTTGGACTATTACGCAGGCGTGAGTGCTACGATTGATGACGATTCGTATTTTGTTATGATGATGAGGTCATGTTACGGTCTACCTCAACGTTAACTGTCATCTCCATTTATGTTTTTTTTTGTCAGGGTAAAGTCAGACAGGACATTATTCGCTCGTTTAAAACGTCGGCAAGATTGTGTCGGATAGATTATAACCATAAGAAGCGGTTAAAGCTGAAAATATTGAAAGAAATGATACCGATCGCCAGTTTGTGAAAACTATCTTGTTGAACAGTATTGTGGTTAGCTAATAGAAATATTTAGAGACATATTAAAACATATCATTTATTTTTTTTGGTTTAATTGTAGAATGACAATATCTGTATACCTTGTGCATGTCTGTTCTATAAAATGATTTTTTGAATACATAATTTTATTGTGAAAAATATGACTCGTGTATCAAACAGATAAAAAATATCAAAGGATGGTAGAAAAGACTACGCAGTACAAACCCCCTTCAAAATAAAATATGATCTCAGGTCGAAGATTAGGATACTAGAGATGAAAAGTTTTGAAAGAATTGTTTTCCATTAAATCGTTTCTAATGCATTAAATTTACTGGGAAAACATATTTTTTGTGTTAAAACCATAAACATGAAGATAACATCTGTAAACAAAAATATTTTGGTTAAAAAAAACGAATTTGCCTTCTGATAAGATATTACGGATGAAATATCTAGTGTTTTGTGAAACAGATAAAATCCCAATATAAATTTTGAAGTGTATGTTCATCAAAATTAGATCTAAAACCTTCAAAAATCAGCTTGCAAACAACAATTTTTTTTAAATCAATTGAAAAAAGAAAATTTTAGTTTCTTTTAACGTTTTCTATGGTAAGCGCATCTGCCTTGTACGATCAGGCTGACAACAGCCAAACAGTGTGAGTTTAAACAAATTCTTCTTTGCTTGAATCAGTTAACAATCAAACAAGTATATCTATGTTCACGAGTGGTACTTTATCTACTGTAATATCTAAGGTTATCTCAGGTTTTCGGTGGTGGAAGTGTTGCTCAACCTTAAGTTTTCTGTGTTGTGGTTTGCGGACCGTTTGTTTTTCTTTCTTCAAATTAAGGATATTGATTGCCTTGTTGGCATTTTCTTACTTTATAGTACCAATTTTTATGTCCATCAATAAATGATTGTATGATGCACGATGCTATTTGAAATTCTAACAATAATATCACACTCAAAAGTATAAAAAATATAGGCAACAGTAGTATAAAGTCATAATTGATTAAGGATGTTTGCTCCTCTACTTTTGGATTTTTTGCCAGATTTTCGGAATCCTCTGGTTTTATCCATGTAATGTCATTAAAAAAAATGCCCACTAACCCCTACTTTTCTTTTTATAATTTTATTACATAAAGTTTTAAAAGCCATATTTCAAAATGTTATAAAATTCTTGTTATTTTTTCGTAGTTTTTGAAACAAATAAGGTGCCAATGTTAAACAAATGAAAAATCAAGAGAGAATTATATCCCGCCTAATTTTCAATGGCTTATATCTTGAAAACGAGCACACGGACCCTCCATTTTATTTATAGTATTTTAAAAGCTTGTTATTTTTTAACAGTGTAGCGAACATGCTTAAGAAAAAACTAATCCGGGTTACAATCTAAAATCGAGTGAAGTTATCAAAGGTACCAGGATTATAATCTAATACGCCAGACGCGCGTTTCATCTACATAAGACTCATCAGTGACGCTCAGATCAAAATAGTTATATAGCAAAACAAACACAAAGTCGAAGAGCATTGAAAACCCCAAATTCCAAAAAGGTGTGCCAAATACGGCTAAGGTGATTTAACCCTGGGATAATAAAATCCTCAGTTTTTCGAAAAAGTTTTGTAATAGAAAATTTATAAAAATGACCACACTGTTGATGTTCATGTAAACATCGAAGTGAACACATCACCTATAATAGGAAAGCAATGGAACAAAAGAAACACTGAAGTGCAACGAAAACAAACACCAACATACATTGAAACAGACTACAAGATAATAGTTATCAAAGGTACAGGATTACAATTTAGTACGCCAGACGCGCGTTTCGTCTACATAAGACTCCTCAGTGACGCTCATATCAAAATATTTATAAAGCCAAACATGTACAAAGTTTAAGAGCATTGAGGATCCGAAATTCCAAAAAGTTGTGCCAAATAGGGCTAAGGTAATCTATGCCTGGGATAAGAAATGCCTTAGTTTTTCGAAAAATCCTAAGTTTTGTTAACAGGAATTTTATATTGATATTCATGTCAACACCGAAGGGTAGACTACTGGGCTGGTGATAACATCTGCCATATTCCTTTTTTGGTAAAAGACATTTTAAGAAACAAATAGAAATTTATTATTCCTGAGATAATAAAATCCTTAGTTTTTCGAAAATTTCAAGGTTTTGTAATAGGAAATTTATTAAAATGACCACATTAGTGATATTCATGTCGACACCGAAGTGTTGACTACTGGGCTGGTGATGCCCTCGGGGACAAAACGTCCACCAGCAGTGGCATCGACCCAGTGGTATAAATAGTTATCAAAGGTACCAGGATTATAATTTAGTACGCCAGACGCGCGTTTCGTCTACATAAGACTCATCAGTGACGCTCATATCAAAATATTTATAAAGCCAAACATGTACAAAGTTTAAGAGCATTGAGGATCCGAAATTCCAAAAAGTTGTGCCAAATAGGGCTAAGGTAATCTATTCCTTGGATAAGAAATGCCTTAGTTTTTCGAAAAATCCAAAGTTTTGTTAACAGGAATTTTATATTGATATTCATGTCAACACCGAAGGGTAGACTACTGGGCTGGTGATAACATCTGCCATATTCCTTTTTTGGTAAAAGACATTTTAAGAAACAAATAGAAATTTATTATTCCTGAGATAATAAAATCCTTAGTTTTTCGAAAATTTCAAGGTTTTGTAATAGGAAATTTATTAAAATGACCACATTAGTGATATTCATGTCGACACCGAAGTGTTGACTACTGGGCTGGTGATGCCCTCGGGGACAAAACGTCCACCAGCAGTGGCATCGACCCAGTGGTGTAAATAGTTATCAAAGGAACCAGGATTATAATTTAGTACGCCAGACGCGCGTTTCGTCTACATAAGACTCATCAGTGACGCTCATATCAAAATATTTATAAAGCCAAACATGTACAAAGTTGAAGAGCATTGAGGATCCAAAATTCCAAAAAGTTGTGCCAAATACGGTTAAGGTAATCTATTCCTTGGATAAGAAATTCCTTAGTTTTTCGAAAACTTCAAAGTTTTTTTAACAGGAAATTTATAAAAATGACCACATTATTGATATTCATGTCAACACCGAAGGGTAGACTACTGGGCTGGTGATAACATCTGCCATATTCCTTTTTTGGTAAAAGACATTTTAAGAAACAAATAGAAATTGATTATTCCTGAGATAATAAAATCCTTAGTTTTTCGAAAAATTCACAGTTTTGTAATAGGAAATTTATTAAAATGACCACATTAGTGCCGTTTATGTCAAAACCGAAGTGAACACATCAACTATAATAGGAAAACAATGGGAAAAAAGAACTACTTAAGTGCACACAAAACAAACGCCAACATACATTGAAACGGACTACTAGATAATATCTTCCATATTCCTTATTTGGTAAAAGCTATTCAAGAAACAAATAGAACATTGAACTTGGTTTTATTGCTAGCCAAACATCCCGCTTTTATGGCAAAGTGAGAGAAAAACATCGATAAATGACAAATCTACTGGAAAGGAAAACAGCACAAACAAATGCAAAAACACTCAGCAAAGAGAAATGCACAAAGAAATAATAGAAAAGTACATTACAACATGTCATAAAGTTACAACGCTGATCTTCTTTTAACGTCAGTTTAGGACACCACAAACAGTGACTTATTTTTGTGATGATTATCTAATCATGAAATAATTAGAAATTTATGAAACGATATTTATGTACTTCGATCAAATTTTATTCGATATTATGTTTATTTATAAAGTAATCATAGAAAACAGAAATGTATTAAATGGCTAAGTATAAAATAAGATAAGTTTTACTGTTATAATTGTATGTAACAGGGATACTTGATGGAATGCTGTACATTAAGTAATTTGTTAAAACAGCAAGGAATGCAATAAAGAATTTATGAATGTTAAAAAAAAAGAAAAAAAGAAAGAAATTTATGAAACGAGATCCAAAAATTCACATTTATTTTTAATTTACTAGACAAAACAATGATAATTATTATGACGGTATTGAAATGCTATTTCGACGACGGCATAATTGGTTGTCCAACACAATACTTTAACAATGGAAAATGGAAACTAATTGGACTATAACGCCAATAAGATATATGACAACATGTGCGAGTAAGTCTTTAGTAACGATGATAGTCCTTCGGAAGGGGACGATAAGTCGCTGCCCCGTGTAAAGAGAGAACCATATCTATTGCACGTAAAAGGTGTAGATTTCGAATAGAGCAGGGTTAAGGGCTAACGATACAGTATTGATCCCGTATTGAAAGATGTGTATAAGTGATTTATGGTAATAAGTGTATGATATAGTATATGTATGTGTTAATATAGTTTATATGAATAAACATGATCAGATATTAGTCGCCAATACGACTGCAACCGAAAGACATGTTACATCTGCAAGTTAAAAATTTAAACATGCATCTATAGTATGTTATGGATAACTCATTGGTTTTTTTTAACTATTAGCTTTAGGGTAGTTAAAATCAATCAGCACAACTTATAAAATTGCCAATAAGTAAATGAAAAGATATTAAATTGATTGTCTGTGATTTTGTATAGAACTGTTCTAACTTCTTAACTAAACAACTTAATTATGCTTAAAGATTATATTTAAATGCACGTGGTTTTTTTTTCTTCTGAGAATAAACTATGCACATGTACATCAATTATTTACATAAATAAACCAAAAACTCCGTAAGTAAACTATCAGACTTACTTTCCTTTTCATCGCCTTCAAATGTTTTGATAATTGAATGGATAAATAAAAATCAGTTACATCATTTTTACTCTCTGACTGTAAATAGTTATCAAAGGTACCAGGATTATAATTTAGTACGCCAGACGCGCGTTTCGTCTACATAAGACTCATCAGTGACGCTCATATCAAAATATTTATAAAGCCAAACAAGTACAAAGTTGAAGAGCATTGAGGATACAAAATTCCAAAAAGTTGTACCAAATACGGCTAAGGTAATCTATGCCAGGGATAAGAAAAATCTTAGTTTTTCGAAAAATTCAAAATTTGGTAAACAGGAAATTTATAAAAATGACCACATTATTGATATTCATTTAACATATGTTTCTCAACTACTCCGAGTCTCTTTTTTTTCTTTCTAAAATAGTTTAATAGAAAGATGGTTGTTATGTGTGATTGTTGTGATGAAACACTGCTATTTCTTTTCATCTTATGATAGAAGTCTCAAATACAGAATTATGTGGTAATCTTTCAACACATTTCTAATATAAGATATGTTTCTAAAGATTCAACATATGATTTTTCCCCTCTTACATTGATTTGAATTAAGATGTTTTAATTTTGTCCTATTATACAAAAGTACTAACTATGAGGTAATTCGTTGAGAAATCAAAGACAAAAGAAAAGTATTGTAATTATTTGTTCTTTTAAAGATTGTGAATTAGTTTTGCAACTAGTTTAATGGTCATTTCATCAAACAAAGGACACAAAGAAAATTACAACGAATGCACAGAAATATTATGAAATAAGTAGGATATAAAAGACCAATATTTGACATAAAAAACGTAAATAATACTAACCAAAATCACAACATGTTAGGTATAGTGAAAAAGGAAGATCTATGAGTGAAAGGAGAATATACGATATATACATAGAAACAACTCAAACACAATTTTCTGATATTGAAAACACTGTAAAAAAACTTACTACATTGTAGAGCAATAAATAGGATGCCAGGTTTTGAATGGTTATGAACAGTTGTACTTATATTTTGCCTCTTATGCGACATTATTGTGTTCTCATATTTCTACCTTATCGAAAGATCGATTTATCGGAACATACTTGAACACGTTCATTGCATAGATCTACCTTTAATCAAAATGATATCAGGATAATAGAAGCATTTGACCAATAATTGCCTAACATGACATGTATTTTCTAAGTAAAAATGGAAATGGAAGATTATTCGAGAAAATCAATTTATCACCAGCTCTTCTCTTGTTACAAGTATCCATAGTTACAAATGTTTATCGTGTTTTTAAAAAACATTAATAATAAATGAGAAAATTTTAAAAATGATCCATTTATAAAAAGGCATATCATACTGTAGTAGAAACTGCACATGTATATAAAATACCTCAGATCATAATTATTTTATTTAAAAGGCATCGATCTGACCTTTTGTTTAGTAAATTGGCAGATGGGAATCTAACAATGTACAAGAACTGGCGTGTGGAACTTTCACAAAGAGCTATAGAATTATTTAAATTAATGAGAATACAGTGCCTAAATAGAGGACATGGCGGTATTAAGGAACTTGCTGTCCTCTTCCGAAAGATGGACCTGGACTTTTCAAAAAGGATCTGTTATGAAGAACTGCGACTCGGTTTAGAAAAGTATGGTATGGAAATCACACAAAGTGATTTGAAACTTTTGTTCTTGTCATTTGATGCTGATGAAAACAGACAGATAGATTTTGCAGAATTTCTTCATCGTTTAAGACCACCATTACTCCATCAAGAATCAAAATTATAGATGAAGTTTTTTGTAAACTAGATGTGAACGGAGATGGAGCGATAAAAACTGATGATTTAAAAGGTAAATTTTGATATATTTAATTACAAGTTATTTCAAGTTATTATATAACTGTGGATATTTTTTGTACAGTGGTTTGGCTCATACCTTTATGAATTTAGTGTTTCTGCGAAATAGTTTTATAAGAACTCATCATAGATACCAGGAGTAAACATTGTATTTTCGTCTACGAAAGACTCAACAGTGACGCTCGAATAAAAAAAGTTAAATAGGCCAAAAATAAAGTACGAATTTGAAGAGCATTGAGAATAAAAAAATCCTTAAAGTTTTGCCAAATACAGCTAAGTTATTATATTTCTGGGGTATCAAAGCCTAAGTATTAATGCTTTCTTATATGTATGCATGTTTGGTTTCAAATTTTCAAAAGGATATCTTGTTTAACTAGCATATTAAACATGTGTATTCTTTTTCGCTTTCTTTCATGCACTCTCATCCATTAAATTCCAATTATCGTTCTCATAGAATTATTTAGAATAGTTTTGCCTTTTGACTGACAATTGTTCAATTTTTGATGAAGTCAATCTTGGGAATACTTTGATATTGATTAGTTATCTTGTAATTTATTTTGATGATAAGGCAATTCATTAAATATTTATACAATTAGTCGGGAGATATCAAAGGAAAGAAACCTATATTGGTTTAAATGAACTGCAAATGAAATTATATATCTTCAAACGTCACGTATGTCAGCTTGCTTGATTGAGAAGTTATGTTTATAAAATAGATCAAGACCACTGTCATTTAAGAGGTATATTCGGAGGGGGTAATGATCCCGAAGTCCCATGCTTATAAATATGAAATCCTGTGGTCCCGAGTTTAAAGAAATTTAATCTCGACATCCCGAAATTCGAAAAAAAGAATTTCCAGATCCCGAAAGGATCAATCCCGTAAACTCGAGCTAAAACCGCCCGATCTCAGAGTCCCGATAAAGGTCCAACCTCCAACCCCCTCCTCATTTAAGAACTGTAAGGCATTTTAAATTTATTGTAACACGTTTCAATATTAAAAGTATATATCATTTTGCTGAAAGGATCTTCTATTACTCTTGAATCACCTTTTGATTTATCGAGCAAGCCAGTAATAAAAATTATTTCACAATTAACCTAATCTTTTGTGTATATTCACAACGTGTTTCGATTTTTGATTCTGAACGCCCTGTGAGAAATAGAAAAAATAGAATTTAAACAATATATGATCAAATTATTGCTAATCTATACTAGTTTGTTTGCATTTAATAGGTGATATATTGAGTAGTTGTACATTACTTAAAAGATGTGTGTATAAAGGCTAGACCATATTTGTGTTTCGTATGTAACGAACTTTAAAAATTCTAGACCTAATTAGGAATGTCAAAATGGATAAAACGGTTTGATAGGAAACTAATAAGAAGAATATAAACATTTCTTAATTGCATTCAAAGACAACTTTTTAAAACAAAATAATTTAGAAATTATATATTTTAAAAAGAAATATATAGTTGATAGTTTTTACTTTTGCCGGTCCTATTTACGAAGGGACTGAAATCATCAGAGCTGTATTTGTGAACTCAAACTTTTTCCCAAAAAAGACAGATCAATAGATCAGAAATGTTATTTTTTTTTATTTTGAAATTTATTATGTTCACCGAGGACTTGTTTTCATGAATGATTCATATCTTGATAATATTGTAATTAAATTTCTATCTTATCTTTTTCTTTAAAAAAAACCTGATAAATCTAATGAAAAATGTGAATATAAGAAAAACCGTGTGATTTTGCTGTCAAATATGGAGGCAATGTTGTTATACAATATCGTTAAATAGTCCAAGAGCGGGATATTATAAAAAAGTAGGGATCGGTTGGAGATGCATGCAGCAGAAAGTTGTTTCTATATGCTTGCTGTATTTTAAGTGCAACAAGGCAATGCAGACAGATATTTTACCGGATAAAAGTTCCCAACAATATGGTGCCTTTTAACACAATTTAAGTTACTAGTAGTAAAGACTTACATACAAAACAAAACTAAACAACGTAGATTCTACAGCATCTCAGATGGATAATTATGTTCGAATTGATGTACTCCGCTAACATTAACCTCATAATGTACACGAATTTTATTCTTCAGGCAATTATTTGATAAAACGACAACAATTGCCTAAATATGTTATTCTATATTAGATTTATTGGAAAATGTAAGAAAGACACACGTTCCAGAACACACATAGGTCCACACATGGTTTTTTTTTTGGATTGGTACGATTTTATAAAGTTTTCGGTTTATTTCAGTGCTATATACTTCCAGTTCGAAAACAAGAACTGGTGAGTGGAGTGATGAGGAGGAAGACAAACTTGAGAGTTTTATAGAGAATTACGATACACCAGATGACGAAGATGGGAAAATTACAAGAGAAGAATTTTTAAATTACTACGCTGGAGTTAGTGCTCGTGTTCCAGATGATGCATTTTTTATCATGACGATGAAACAATGTTTTGGTCTGCATCAAGGATAAGCCTAATTTCCTTTGATAAATGTTTTTGTAGCAATCCTAATATCTGATCAGAAAACCGAATTTTTTTTAATCATTCTTGCTAGCGGTTATTTTAAACAAATCATAAAACACATCCATCATTCTTTTTGTAATATGATAATAAATATATATTTGATTAATAAATTGTTTCAAAATTGTCTTTGGTTGTTGTTTTTCATATTTGTTTTTTTTTTCTAAAATGTCAGACTTAGAATGTGACTTGACCTTTGATACAATATATTGAATTCCCAGTACTATCACACAAGGAAGCAATTAAATCAAGAGTTTCAAATGGTGAAGTTGAAATCATCTCTTCGTAAATTTTTACGGACGCCATCACGAGTTGGTTGACCGTTATGGAATAACCGTTTCACAAATGATATCGGATATGTTCCTTACGTCGTAACTACAACCCCTTTCCCTTTCATAAATGTCACCTATCGAATTAGACTATTTACCGAATTTGTTATCCCATAAGCAACATGACGGTGCCACATGTAGAGCAGGATATGCTTACCCTTCCGGAGCACCTGAGATCACCCCTAGTTTTTGGTGGGGTTCGTGTTGTTTATTCTTTATTTTTCTATGTTGTGTCATGTGTACTATTGTTTGTCTGTTTGTTCTTTTCATTTTTAAGCATTGTCAGTTTATTTTCGATTTATGAGTTTGAATGCCCCTCTGGTGTCTTTCGTCCCTCTTTCAGTGTAGTTAAAAACTATGAGGTAAATTTGTTTAGAAACATAGACATATTTCTTGAATGGATTAAATCTGTTTGGTCATGCATTCAGAAGCACATTCATTAATAAACTACGATGCACAGTTAACACACAGATTACGTAACTTGACCTTTCAGGAATCCCGAGGCTGTCAATCCTTTACCCTGTCTTCACGACAAATACTGGTATTTACTTGTGATAGTGAACGAAGCCTCAACCGATTTCGTCAGAACTTGCAAAAAATATTATTTGAATGTTTAGCTAAGGAATAGTTATCAAAGGTACCAGGACTATAATTTAATACGCCAGACGCGCGTTTTGTCTACATTAGACTCGCCTGTGACGCTCAAATCAAAATAGTTATAAAGCCAAACAAGTACAAAGTTGAATAGCATTGAGGATCCAAAATTCCAAAATGTTGTGCCAATTACGACTAAGGTAACCTATTCCTGGGATAAGAACAACCTTAGTTTTTCAAACAATTCAAAGTTTTTTAACAGGAAATTTCTAAAAATGACCATATAATTGTTATTCATGTCAACACAGAAGTGCTGACTACTGGACTGGTGATACCCTCGGGGATGAAACGTCCAGCAGTGGCATCGACCCAGTGGTGTAAATAGTTATCAAAGGTACCAGGATTATAATTCAATACGCCAAAACAAAACTTTACTTTAGCAGCAAATCTAAGAATCCATCATATCCCTAAACAAAATGTTAAAACTTGTTGCCTTTTGTTGCTTTTATTCGTTTGTTTCTTTGTCAATTGTCTTCTTCTATTTATTTATATTGTAGTCCTGTAATGTTGTGTTGTCATTTTAAAGTTATATTTCACATGGCCATAATAGAGGGAAGTTTGGCATGCCACAAAACCAGGTTCAACCCACCATTTTTTCCTTTAAAAATGTCCTGTACCAATTCAGGAATCTGGCCATTGTTATATTATAGTTCGTTTCTGTTTGTGTTACATTTTAACGTTGTGTATCCGTTGTGTCGTTTGTTTTCTCTTATTTTTGAGTGTGAATTCACATTACTATAAGACGTGTCACGGTACTTATCTATCCCAAATTCATGTATTTGGTTTTGTGTTATATTTGTTATTCTCATAGGATTTTGTCTAATGTTTAGTCCGTTTCTCTGTGTGTTACATTTTAATGTTGTGTCGTTGTTTTCCTCTTATATTTAATGCGTTTCCCTCAGTTTTAGTTTGTTACCCCGATTCTATTTTTGTCCATGGATTTATGAGTTTTGAACAGCGGTATACTACTGTTGCCTTTATTTAACATCATTCCCGAGAGTTGAGATTTTTTTTTAGAAAATTACTTTAAAAAACTGGGTGATGATTCGAATATCGGATGATGTATGCATAGCAGAAAGTAAAATCACAAAAATACTGAACTCCGAGGAAAGTCCCTAAACAAATGGCAAAATCAAAACTTCAAACACATTAAACGAATGGATTGCAGGTGGCACTAACCCTGTTGACGCACCGATTCAGTCTTATTTTGAGTTCATCCGACTCCCTTTTTTTTAACTTAATTTGAATATTATTGATGGATTTATGGAATTTGAACATCGGTAATCAACTGCTGCCTCTAATTTACACCGTTACTATTGTGAAGTAGTTTTACATTTTTCTCCTTCGTTTCAAAATACTAAGCTGTATTTCTTTTTGACACCAACTTTTAAACCTGTGATTTTCGATATGAAATGCTATCATAAAGTTAGTATTTGTTAGAACATAAGGAGTAATAATAAATGTAGATCACCTTGAGATTTCCATCATACATAATGACTGACGAATTTGCAATCAATTTCTATTATGAATATTCGAAAAAAAGATCTCTTTTATAACTAAAGCTGCATTTTTCTATATATGGGTTTAGATATTTTATGAATACTGCTTAATATAACATACGAGGGTGTTTGTATCATACCAAAAATATAATATTACCAACTCAATATAGTGTATTGTTACATCGATTTCGAAAAAGGAAACTTACAATATTATGAAGACGTTTATGAAAGGATAAAATTTATATTGATTTCAATGCGAGAAAATAATATGGCAACAGATAAAAAAAAACATAACGTTCTTCCTTTAGAAATAATAATGTTGATGGCAGAAAATGTTCTAGTGGTTTTTAACATTGTACATCGTTTTACCTAATAATCCTTGTGTTCTTTTTGTATATGGTAGCTGTCGAAATAAATACATGAGTCTTTATCATATTATGTCAAGCTTCGTATCGCTCGGAGTCTCCAACTGTTATTGTAAACGTCCTCCAACTAGATCGAACAGAGTGTGTTTGTTGGTCCAAACTCTACATCCATATTCCGCAAGTGACGCATGTCAATTTATGATGACTATGCGTATGCGTTCAAAGTAATGCTTGTTGACCTCTCTACAAAGCCTGTGGTATACAATATTTGTCAGCTTTTTGTAGTGCATTAACACAACAAGTAAAGTTTTATCTTTATGACAGGGAAAATCAAGACTTGATTTCTAACCAAATTGGAGTTGTGGGTCTATTAGTAACGAGGAAACGAGGACCTATTATGGTGGCGACAAAGTAAACATGTCTATGGGCATCTGAAACACACGACATTCTTAAACTTTTCATGTCAAGATGGTGTCCATGAAAAAGTTTTTTAAATACAAATCTCTACTTATTTAGAAGAACATATTTCTATCCTAGAAATGAGGTCATCTATCTTTTTTTATTGAAACACTTTCATTAGGTGTTTTTATGGCGGGTTTTGTTAGTATTTGAAAATAGAATAATAAGGTTAGTTTTTTGTCAAACATTTGTATTTAATTATTTTGCTCAATGGTGAATCAGACGCTTTGAGAATGAAAGCATTGAAAGGTAAAATAACAAAAATACCAAACTTCAAGGAAAGTCCTTTATAAAATGTAAAAATCGAATGCTCAGATACATCTAACGAATGGAAAACAACTGTCGTATTGTTGGTTGACTTGTAACAGACATTTCGATATTTAGAAAATGGTGGATTAAACATGGTTGCATAGCTTGCTCACTTGTATGACAGTCGCATAAAATTCCATTATATTGACAACAATGTGTAGCAAAACAAATATACACAATCGGTAGAAAAAAGCAAAATCACAAAGATACTGAACTCCGAGGGAATTCAAAACGAATGTATAACAACTGTTATATTCCTGACTTGGAATAGGCATTTCCTTATGTAGTGAATGGTGGATTCAACCTTGTTTTATAGCTAGCTAAACATCTCACTTGTATGACAGTCGCTTCAAATTCCATTATATTGACAATGATGTGTGAACAAAACAGACATATTCGGTAAAAATGTCAAAAATCGGGTTACAATAGTCAACATTGTAATATAATCTTAATCATAAAACAAATAACAGTTTCAACTAAGAAACACAAAATGGCAAACAGACAAAGTACATACGCTAAAATGAAAAGCAAGAACTCAAAATAGACCATAGTACAATAACACAATAGAGGGATGTACAAGTATCAACCCACGTGATAGGTATATAATAAAAACATGAATAAACAGTAATGGTTAAAAATATACAAGGAAAAAAGGGGACTTTAACACGTATTTAGGATGACAAACAACGGCAGTACATATAATCTATATTTCAAGACTATCATGTACTATTTGTGAAGTTGATACAGAACATTTATCCAAAAGGTCTTATTTTCTTCCAATGAAATTTTTATTGAATCAGGACGAGACGTTCTTTGACACAACCTTAGCTCATCAACGTTTAGCTCAAACACTGGTTAGTAGTAGCTGCAAGCTCTTCAATATTGAATGAATTTGGAAATGTATAGCCTTTATGCATGTGAAGTTGTAATATTGCTGCCAAGGTAGGATTTTAAAATTAAATTCGTCTCGCTGGTCATAGATTTTCCTATTTAGATGACCACTGATGTCAAATTCGGAGTATAAGTCTAAAAGTGAGGCCGTGGAAACCGTGTCTGGAATGTTCGAATTGTTAATGGAAATGAACATCATCTCACGCTTCTTTGATTTTCTTATCTATGACAACTGTCTAAAGGAACTCTGACTCATACGAAAACAATAAGAGGCCGACAAGTGGTGACGCACAGTTCGTTCCTGAAGGAATGCCAACAACTTGCAGATAAAGTCTACCTCCATTTTTATTTTACTTTCTCTTACAAAAAAGTAAAAAAAAAAACAAAAAAAAAACTCCCTTATCAACTGGGAAAGAAAATCAAAAGCTTAAACACATCAAACGAATGGATATCAGCTGTTATATTCCAAACGAATTTCTATTACACTATACTGGTTTTCCTTCAAAGGATTTTGACAAGAATAAATGAAGAAGGTTGCAAAACTAAGTTATGGCAGTTTATGATTCCGTGTCTTCTTAAGAAGACCTTCAATTCAAATTGGTTTGAAGGAGCTGTATAAAAGGTCGAAGAATAAATATCCACACATGTTTTATCAAGACAATATATGACTCAAGTTAAGCAACATCAGTTTACCGATGTGTAAATCTCACATAAATTCATTTAGAAGCCAAATCAATGTACTGTACCTAGTCAACCAAGTTCAACCCACCATTTTATCCTAAAATGTTTTGTACCAAATTAGGAAAATGGCCATTGTTATATTATAGTTCGTTTCTTTGTGTGTTGCATTTTGGAGTTGTGTTTCTGTTGTGTCGTTGTTCTCCTCTTTTATTTGATGTGGTTCCCTTAGTTTTAGTTTGTTACCAGGATTTGGTTTTTTTTGCAATCGATTTATGAATTTCGAACAGCGGTATACTACTGTTGCCTTTATCATTTTCAGTTCATTTTGGTCAAATCTTGTTAGCCTGGCTAGTTACTTATACATCAAATATATGTTATTGTGTTATTGTCCTATTGTTATTTTTGTATTCTTTTCTTTCGTATTTAATTATGTGCTTTGTGTATATGCCATTGTTTTCTTTTGTTTGAATATTTTTTTTTTATCGTGATTAAGTTTATAACACAATGGTGACTGATGTGCCCCTATTTTTGACATTTTTACCTTTTATGTCCATTTGTTTTCTTCACACGTTATTGTCGATGTATTGAAACTTTATATGCGATTGTCATAAGAGAGGGAGGTAAAGCTTGCTATAAAACCAGGTCTCATCCACCATTTTGTACACCAGGAACCAGGAAATGGCTGTACTAAGTTGTCAATAATATGACAGTTATTTTCCATTCGTTTGATGCATTGGAGCTTTTGTTATTGTCATTTGATAACGGACTTTTTGTTCTGAATTTTCCTTGGAGTTCGGTATTTTTGTTATTTTACTTTCTGCTATGCGAATTCGCAGTAGAAAAGTCATTATTGGTAAAAATACAGATTTCACAACTGTTCTTAAGACGACGAAAACAATTCACTAAGAAGTTGAGACACCGACATATTGTATCGATCAAAAGGAGATATAAAATTGAGAATGGAAATGGGGAATATGTCAAAGAGACAACAACTCGACAAAAGAGCAGGTAACAGCCGAAGGCCACCAACGGGTCCTAAATGCAGAGAGAAACTCCCGCATCCGGAGGCGTGCTTCAGCTGGTCCCTAAACGAAATGTATGCTAGTTCAGTGATAATGGACGTCATACTAAACTCCGAAAAATACACTAGAAACTAAAATTTGAAATCATACAAGACTAACCGAAGGCCAGAGGCTTCTGACTTGGGACAGGCCCAAAAATGTGGCAGTGTTAAACATGTTTTTTAGATCACACAACAATATGCACAGTAAAGTCCGTTAAAAAGAAGTCCGAGTCCGATTTTAGAACAGGTAACAAAAGAAACTACGCAATATGACAATGATTAACAAAGGACTACAAGCAGTTACTGACATACCAAACCTCAATTAAACTGATTGAAAGATTATGTCTTCTTCATATGAATATCAAGTACAATCCCTCGTTAAGGGTTAAGTATTATGCCATCATAAAATATATGAGAAGAACATGACCCGTATCAAGCCAACAACTGGTTTTTATTTCCGATGCAAAGACCCTATATGTGAATTAATATTAAAGCCAAAATATGCAATCTTTAATGACCTGACAACAGTATGTTTTCCACAAGGTAGTTGCCTAAAACAGCTTGTTGATCCAATCAAAATCATTGCCAAGCAAACATGATTTGCTTTGGGATTTACTTTAAGACAAAGACTGAAAAGCCTGCAACCGTTAATCGATCTTAGCTTTATGATACTAATTATGTTAAATAAATTATGTTTTTATTCAAGTGGCAAAGAAGAGAACTCTACACTCTATTCAATTCTGAGTTCTCTAGCTATGTTCGCTGAGATCGCCCCTAGTTTTTGGTGGGGTTCGTGTTGCTTATTCTTTAGTTTTCTATGTTGTGTCATGTGTACTATTGTCTGTCTGTTTGTATTTTTAATTTTTAACCATGACGTTGTCAGTTTATTTTTGATTTTTGAGTTTGACTGTCCCTCTGGTATCTTTCGTCCCTCTTTTTACAGCACACAGACGTTCAGATAAGTCGTTAACTGACCACAGGTTATTGACCCAGACTATATCTAATAAAAAGTTGTCAGAGAGTCTTGTTAATTCCGGTTTTACAAAAACCAATTTGATGGAAATTAATTCAAGTTTACTTTTAATTAATTTAATGTGCTCCTAAGACAAAATCTCCTTCAGCAGAATTATGAGGAAAAACGAGTGAAATCGGTGTAATTTTCCTTGAAGTGCGATAGTTTTGTTATTTTACTTTTGTTTACCGATACAACGTGTCTGTGTCATTAATCACTAAATACATATTTCCTGGTTTTAAATATTCAAATACAAGGTTACGGATAATGTCTGCATAACAGAACATATTTATCATGCTCACTCTGTTTAAAGTTCATACGGTACCCTAAGTTTTGATTTGTACAACAAAAATGGATTAACAATATTTCACTGCTGTTGCTTCTTTCTCAGAAAGATAGTAGAATAAATGTCAGTATAATGTTAAAATGTTCAAACGGGTTTTGTTTTGGGGAAGGATTAATTTCGGGATTAAGATAATGATCATTTTGTCTTCTTCATATGTGGCTAGGCTAAACCTAATTTCAAAACTTGTTGTGTGATACATAACGGTCGTTTTGGTAAATTAGTGATTCTTCATCGTGTGGTTCAACTAGGACGAAAAGAGTAATAAGGCAATACTATTTATAAATAATAACTTTTCGTCACTAGTCACTTCCAAACAGTGAAACAAATTACCATCAGAACAAGCAGAACAACTATAAAAAATGACCTGTTTTGCTAAATTATAAGACTGTTATCTTTTGTGCCTTTATAAATCCATGGCATCTTTGTAACGAAAGAACTACAGTAAAAGAGGGACGAAAGATTCCAGAGGAACAGTCAAACTCATAAATCGAAAATAAACTGACAACGCCATGGCTAAAATGAAAAAAACAAACAATAGTACACATGACACAACATAGAAAACTAAAGAATAAACAACAAGAACCCCACCAAAAACTAAGGGTGATCTCAGGTGCTCCGGAAGGGTAAGCAGATCCTGCTTCACATGTGGCACCCGTCGTGTTGCTTATGTGATTACAAATCCGGTAAAAAGTCTAATTCGGTAGGTCACATTCATGAAAGGGAAGGGGATTGTAGTTACGACGTAAGGAACATATCCGATATCATTTGTGAAAAGGTTATTCCATAACGGTCAGCCAACTCGTGATGGCGTCCGCAAAATTTACAAAGTGGTGATTTCAACTTCACCATTTGGACCTCTTGGTTTAATAGCTTTCTTGTGAGCAGCAGCCCTCTATCAAAAAAATCATGATAGGAAATGCACGGGAATATCGTATCAATTGGGAGATATATACACCGTATGCAGGTGCTGCTGGAATGTTGCTACTTATAAATGGAAAGTTCACAATTGGACAGCTGAAATCATCTCTTTTGTCGTAAAGTTTTGTTTTCAACCGACCCTCATTGTCAATTTCTAGATGTAAGTCAAGATATGAGGCCGACTTAACTGTATCTGTTGTATCCTTTATCTCTAGTTCGATGGGATAGATGTGTTCAAAATAGTCCCCAAATTTACAATAACCTGTATAGTATGAACTATCCAACCAGGATGATTAGATTGTAACATCTGAGAAACGGAACAGATATCTGAAGTGCCTCCATTTGCATGAACTGACAATTCATAATATTGGTTATATTATTACATTAGTCTACGGTTCGACACATCACGTCATATATTCATATTATTAAAAGTTGATTGATTGAGTGTTGGCTGCTTAATTTCCAGAAGATTACAAGTTGAACCACGTGTAATCTGAATTTGTCCCATATTGCATAGGCCGAACGTTAAAAGACGACATATTATTCTGTATTAACAATTTGGTAAAACTTTTTCACAATATTTCAGGCTCTGAATGAGAAACCCCTGGTAAATTGAAAATATATAAACACAGAGCCAAAATGATTTGCCACACAAATGATATCATTCCTTCCTTGTGACGCTGGTTCATATAGGGGGCTTGAATAGGTGAGGTACAATTTAAGTATGTTCTGTATAAAATACCTTGTGGAAACGTTCACAACAAAGGGACTCATTTACATAGACTGTTCTTTGAAAATTACTGATTAATCTTCAGACGAGGACTGGGGTCGTGAAGTTGAAATTGTTCCTATTTAAGGACGTAAATAAAATTGAGAATGGAAATGGGGAAAATTCCAGAGACAACCATCCGACCAAAGAGAAGATAACCAAAGAGTGTCACCATACTTTCCGAATAATACAAATTTGGAACTGAGTGATGTTTAATTGGAATGCCTCAACATATCTCAGACAAACTTTAAGAACAAAAGTAGCAAGGGAAGCCTACATCACAAGTCTTTTATCTGGATTGACAATGAAAGGTTGCAGAACAAAAACTGACCCTGTTGTTCAGTTAGATGGGAGGCCCCATGGAGTACAGCTCAACACATATATGAACAGGCAGGTAACAATGGATGGTTATATACACACGAATTACAAATATCTTTTAAAAAGCAACAACTAAAAACTTTTCTATATAATTTATTCCCTCAGTATACTGGTGGTCCTCAAAAAATACAAGTATGCAAAAATGATTTTTATTTTCAGAACAATATTTCAATGCCTAGATATATATTTGGGAATCTGATTGCCATCTCGCCACAAATATTGATCATTATAAAAACTGGTATGGTTTAAGAAACAATTTGTTTAAAAACACAAAAACTCTTTGAAAGGATGTATGGTTTGAGCAAGATTAAATTCAGAGGTATGACACCTGACCATCTGATTTTAATTTACTGAATTTAAAGGTAAATAACTATGAAATTCAAACATGATTGTCGAAAGAACTAAAAATTTGCCACATTAAAAATGCTCAAAAATGATTATGTTCTTCTGATCTTTTTTTTGTCTTCATTATGAACAATAAAGTCTATATTTGTAAGATGTAATTTTCAAAATAGGAGATTCAATCATTATATGAGATTCTTTCCATTTTAATAATCATTTTAGACTGTATTCAATAAACATTTCATAATAATAAAAAATTTGAAGATAATATTTATTAATGTTGCCAAAATAATACCTATATTATTATATAATAATAAAAATATTTTTCAGTTTCAATGATAATCATTCTTTAAGTTTGCAATATGACAAACTAAACAATTATATAGTTTATATATGTATTAGTTCTATGTATAATCCAAAACAGTATGTTAAACATTAAACAGTTATAAAATAATTTGAGACTTTCAAAACATGTATATTGAAATAATGTATACCTTTTATTACATATATATATTCAAAAGTAAAGCAACAATATCATTAACCAAGATTACAATGTGTAATGGTTTAAACATAATTTAATGAGCATGTGAATGTTGGAAACTGGTGATCTTTTGAGGACCATTTCTTTATTCAGATGTGAAGTGGAAACAATTCTCATTTCAATCTTTCTTAAATAACTTGACAGTATTCAATCTTGTATGAGCAGTTTGTCCAAAATTTATCAAATAAAAGATCTGTTAAATACATTTATACTTTTTAAAATTGTATACCAAAAATTGGCTGGTAATAGATAATGAAATTCATCTTCAATGTTAAATCTATAAATATGTATAAAATAACAAAATCAAATTGTCTTCCACTGTCGATGAGGGACAGCAAGAATGTCATTAATACTGCATAACAACAAAAAAAGTTATGTCCCATGATAAAACTTAACAAACAAAATATAGGTTGTAGAAAAACAATACTTTAAATCAAAGTAACATAACAAAATGGCTTCCCTTACAATTAGAATAGTGTCTGCAACAAATACAACATTTTGAAAACCTTGGTTTAGGTATTTATTTCATCCCTGGTCTCTTTTAAGTCTGTCAATCCTTTTGTTTTCTTTTAGTATTGAGCATGGCTTAAAAATGTTTCCCATGTTGCAATTTACATAAGCCTGAATGCAAAGCTGAATGACTTTTCTCCAAAAATTTTAATAAAACTGAGGGTAAGAAAGTCTAAATAGGACATCTGAAAATCTTGACTAATGTTGACCAGAAAATTTAATTCAAGACTAGATCTTGGTGTCAAAAGATAAGTTATAAAGGTAAAGTTCATGAATAAAATACTTTTTGAAGTGAATATTCATAACAACTCATGGAAATTGTGAGTAAACATGGAAAGACAACCACTTATTTGATGTATTGTATAAATATAAAGAAACATAAATCAAAATGTAAAAAGGAAGCTGCCTTTACATTTGAAATTAATACAACAATTAATACATATTTACATTAACAATCAATGCACATGTTGTAACCAGAATTCCTTTTATTGAAGTTGATCGATTTGCATGGTTCAATATCAAAGATTTTTATATTATTTGTGTGTAACAAAATAAGGTGGTAACTGAAATGTAACACATAAAAATTACTTTAACTAAATTATGCAACCTTATAAAGGTACTAACTGAAATTTGCAACTTAAAAAAGGTACTAATTGAAATTAACAAATTAATTTTGATTACCGAAAATATATCCAGTCAAAAAATTAGAAAACATGTAGTCATCCTCGTGAATCTATAAACAGTTTCCCTCTCTAAAGCATACTTTATGCTTGACTAATAAACTCTTCTACAATTACAACAAAGCATGTTTTCTTAATATGCCTGGTTCTAAAAACTTGTTTGATATCTTTAATGCATCCAGCACATTACAGGGCAGTACTATTCAATATAGTTACTAAAATAATTATAACATTAAATACTATACATAAATACTGTGTACTGTTATTTCTAGACTCTCATTAAATTGAACTTTTATTACTCAATTAAACTAAAATCATTTGAATCAGTGCCTTGTTTATCAAGGTATGCCAAGTTCCAATAATCAATATTAACCAACATATATTATAAAATGAAATGGAATTAATATCTGTTAAAAAATACTCAATTATCATCCTTTATAGATCCTGTAAATTGAAATGAAAATTAAAAACATCGAATTCCCAGTTTCTGAAGCATCCCTTTGATCAACCCTTATAAAGAATGCTCATATTAAAAAGCCTGACTTAAAAACATGGGACCTACAAAACAAAAGCTCTATTTGGGCTCATAGGATTTACATATAGTTGACACATTTGGCAATTTTGTTAATCTAAAATAACAGGAATGCTCTGTCAAAAAGGTTCTAGAAATTTTAATATTAAATCTTTTAAATTTTTCTATGTAACTGATTTTTTTTTGCATGCAAGTACAGATATACACATCTCATTCAACTCTTAATACAAATTTATGGTAATTAATAAACACTTCATATGGCACTTCAGATATATGTTCAAGATAAAGAGAGTCAACAAAATTTATATAATATTTATTATAGCATGTCTCCCACAAAATACTTCTATAAAATAATCAAGTCTAATGATTGACAAGTACTAATAATTAGTCCACTTATAACATCCAATAACACATGTCCCACATATGTTTTAAGTAGTAGTCCATTAACTGCATACAGTGGAATGGATCTTCAATAAACTCCTAGGAGAGTCTACCTGTAATATAAAATAGCAGGATTAAAAACAAAAACAAAGCAGGGAGAATAAGATCATAGTAAAATCAACTTTGTAAGTTGAAAGTAAATTTAATGGTGCTTTATGACATTTTTATTTCTCAGGAAACCAAAGTATCTGCCGTCAAATGTGGTAAAAATATGGACAGAATTTCAAAAGAATGTTTGCCAAAAAAAACAAGGACAACACTGAAACTTGTATTTAGCAACTACTAGTACAAACCATTGCAAACTAGTAAACAGTTTAAACAACCAGCACCCTATCAGATAATCTGACACAATAATAAAAGCCACACTAAAGCTTATAAAGAATTTTAAAATCTTTCTTTTAGCTTAAACTCAAAATTTAAAGGTTTCATCTAATAAAAATTGAATTTAAAACCTCATGAAGTAATTTTCATTATTTTTATTACTGATGAAGTTCTACACTAGCAGTTACATGTACTATCTTTCCCACAAGTAAAAAATAATTATTCTAATAAATTGGATAGTCATATGCATGTAGTACTAAATGAGAAAATATATATCCAAATTGTAGCTGGTAGTATATTGCTGTAATCTCCTCTGATGTAAATCTATGAACTTGTGCAAAGGGCTGTTGGTTTTTTAGATGGAGGCTTTCTGTTGGAAATTGAACCTGTTTGCAATTTGAACAATCATCAATATATAAATAGTACATAGATGAGAGGTGGTAATGAGCAGATTGTTACTCTGATGAGAAAACATTGTCTGCAAAGTCCAAAACAATAGGAAATAAAGAGATTATTATACATTAGGTTAAGATGTCAGATTTTAATTGATTTAAAGGAGTGGGACATTGTACTTTATCTCACAGCTTATATTCTATTAACTTTTATGGAGGCCCTAGACCATTTGTGTGCTTTGTTACATAAGGATTATTATTATTGACTGTTTTTTAATCAATTTAAAATTTAAAAGAGAATTACAGAAAATTCAGTATAATTAATATAATAAATTAAATACCACATAGTTAAAAAGGTGATAAATATAATAAATAGAGAATGTGCCCATAGGACACAGATGATGTCCCACCTGTTATATAAAGGGACATAACAAGAGAACTTTTAAAGTGACCCACCCAAAATATAACTTATCTGTGTTTTGCGGTAAGAAGCATTGTGTATCAATTTCATAACATTTGGTTGAGGCAAACTTAAGTTAGAGAATGAAAATAAATTTTGGGAGTTGTATGTATACAGAAGTATGTACTTACAGACGGACAGACGGTCAATAGTAAGCCTTTATGCCCCCTCTGCTATGGAGAGGGCATTAAATAGAAAATTGTGGTATGATTGGCAATGATGAAAAATTAATAAAATATATGTATGGGTATGTGTTGCTTTCTACTGAGAATATAATTTTTAAAAATGAGAGCAAAGTGCTTGATATGAGCTGAAATAAAAAAAGGACACTTGCCCTTAATGGTGTTAAAACTGTCACCTCAGTGAGTTGTTTGAATAAAAGGAGATGTGAGGTATACTTTAATGAGAAAACACCCCAAAAACACAAGGGCAGAGAGATACAGGGGTAAACATTCGACCTTCAACATAAGAAAGATGTGTCAAGCTTTAAATCAAACCAAAGCCAAAAAAAGAAGTGAATAGATTTGAAATATAAATTAGGAGATAATTTACTCCTTCTTAAAGTAGAAGTTTTGCCTGATACATACATATAATATATCAAAACAGCATGCCCTACACTAAATGTTTATATAAGTATATCCATTCATTTACACATTTATCTATCTAAGAACACATGCATGTAATTGGTTTTTAATATAAGAAAAAAACAATTAACAGAATATAATAAAGTAGCTTTAAATAAAGTATTACATGCAGTTTCACAATTATATTACTGTTGAGAATGGTAATTTGATTTTATAAACATATATATATGTTGTGTACAAGTTGTAATATTTGTTTGTACAAGTTATCAGTGTATTATGAATCGCTTAACACAAAAGAATGAGGCAAGCACACAGTCTTTTGTTTCGCATATTTCTGTCATATTTGCAATACTTCATGATAGTCTAAAACTGAGCATTGATACAAAAAAATTATAAGAACACAAAACAACTTTTTATGGATATGATTTTGTTATAAAGAAAAAAATTAAATTAGAATTTAAACCATTTAGGTATCCTCGTTTCCAGTTTCAGGACAAAAACAATAGCACTAAATGTTTGGTTAAAGTATATACAATTGTATTTAAGACATTAAACTGATACATTTTAGAAGATAAACTTGTATCACCTGGTGCAAGAAGCTATGTGTCAAAAAACTTGTACAAATACCCTGTACAAATTATAACTTGTACAGACTTACATCTTTTACACAACATATATATTAAAGGAGACTCAAGATTTTCAAAAATAGATTTCTAATACATTTGAAATGTCAAATTGATTACTGGTATTTGTTTACTGTATATGTAATTGTGTTTTTTTCGGTAACAATTAAATGCATGTGATGTACTAGATTTTGATGGCATTCCAATATGTTTCACCGATTTTATATTCAGTTCCCAAGTAACAAAATGTTTAGCTTATCTAGCTTTTGTATAATTTCAGGTGGAAAAAATTGCCAAATACAATAAAATTTTCACAGGATAATTAAGAGTTCCTAAGATTTTGAATTGATAATTTCATAAAAGTATAACGTAACGGTACCCAAATTGCACCGAGTACCCAAATTGCACCTATTTATCAAAAATAGCAGCGAAATTCTAACAAGATTTCCTAGAGACTAAAAAAATGGTATTTTTATGATTTGATACTATGCACGTCTTTCAACATAGGTAAAAATATTTAGATATACACAAAACGTTCACAATATTTATCAACAGATGAAGTGTTTACTGAAAAAGCAAAATGTACTGAAACGTCGCCATGCGACGTCATCAAAACGTCATCTTTTTAAAATTAACAAATACAATACGTTTCAAGTATCCATTTCTTAAAAAATGAAGAGTAAGCATGGACAAATATCCAATTGTTCAAAATATTTGAAAAAAATAAACAAAAGCTCTGTTATTCGACTTTTGACGATGCGAATTTAAGCATGGATGCAATTTGGGTACTCCTCATTACAGAATCTGGGATGGTTTGGAGGTAAGTTCAGACCAATTTTTCTATGATTCCTTATGGATTGAAAATCAAATTGGTGTACCTTTATAATAAAGAAGGATACGGCTACAAAATAAACACAAAATGGAAATGTTTGTCTTGATCATAAAAAAACTTAGTTGAAAAAACTGTCAAAATAGGTGCAATTTGGGTACCGTCACGTTATACCCAGTAATATTTCTGCATAGATGTATAATCTTTATTCAAAAAGACGGTTTTAAATTTCGACATTATTCACAAATTAAGCTTAATGTCAATTTCATAAAGTATGAAGTTTGTTAAAAGAACCCATCTTTCATCATTTAAAAAAAATAATAAGCAAAATACTTAAAAAGAGATATTAAAACTGAATAATATAACTAATATTCCTTGCATATGTAAGAAAGAAGAGATGAGATAGATCAGAATGTAAATCACAACAAAGCATCACCAAGGTAACTATACTACAGGATTTGACCTACCTGTAACCTTGAGATATTCATTCCACTGTTACGCTCTTTGCTAAATTACGAGGACAATCGACCTAACAAGAGTAAAATTGTACTAAGTCAACCAGTTTTAAGTATAATTTCTTTCATTTCTTGCAGTTTTAAGCATAAATTCTTATATTTTTTGCAATGACTTTATTAATCTTTCAGTTAACCAATACAAAAAATTAAAGTCTCCCTTTAATCACAATAATATAGTTTAAAATCATAATATCATTTCAGATCTAAATGATTGACCTCTAGATGTTTTTTTTTATATTGCTGGGATGCTGTCTCGTTGTAGTATACCACCCACCTCCTTTTATTCTTAACAAAAATATCATATTTACAGTTTTCTTTAATTAAAAAACTTGAATAAAGTAAGTCCCATTTTAAATTATCCTTTTATAAAAATAATTAAACATTTTGACAGCAATTTGACTTCTATTATTTATCAGCACAAATATAATATATAAAATCCAAATAAATGTGTATTATCTTTACAGTGCAGCTAATGATTTTGAATAAAATGATTAGTAAATATGATTTATTAATGCTTACAGCAATTATTAGAACACATACATTCACTACTTAATGTAACACAAGAAATATTAAAAAGCAAATTGTACTTGCTTTTAAAAAGGGAATTGATTTCTGGGAAATGATGATTGGACAGATTAAATGTCTTTGTTGATCAATAAAGTGAATCAATATTTTCTTATTGCAGTTCATTGCATATTTATTTTCAAATCCCTGATCGGATTTTGATTTGATTAGAACTTTTTTTTTTAACGCTTTAAATTTCTGTTACATCGCCACCTCCATGCTCTTATTAATACTGATGATAGTGTTTCATTTTCTAAACCTTCACCAAACTGCTAAAAGTATTTTCCTTCTCATGCAGAATAAACATTATCCTAAAGATGGATTAAAATTTTTTTAGAACCGCTATAAAGTTAGGAGGTTTTCGCGTATTTCTTTTTTAGTTATATGTTGATTTTAAAAAAGATTAGTTCACAATTTTGTTTTTATTTCCTCAGAGAAACACAACTTTCATTTGCTTATAATATACTTACGTGTATGAATTACTAAAAGGATGTGTACTCTAGCATAATTAATGCAAAACTTACTTACTTTCAGAAAAGGGGAATAACTCTTCAGCCACAGAGAATATGTACCGTTCAAATCTACCTTTTTACCTTCCAATCTTAGCTTTTCATCTGGTATTTGTTTTACAAAGTTTTGATAATAAGCATATGAAAGTACCGCAGAAATATGTTTACAAGCTAATTATAATTTAAATACCCACCTAATCCTCAGTGTTTTCCAATTTAATCATTGTGTATATTCCAGGTGAAACATAACTAAGGCAAGATGGGGATTCATTTTAAATGGTTAAATGAAAAAAAGTTTCAACAAAATGAGCAAAACTAAAACCATAAAGTGAGTTAAGCTAATGAAATCAAACTAAAACACCTATGTCAGACCCCATCAAGAAACAAACAATGGACTGCAGGCTCCTGGCTTAAGACAGGTTAATAAAGAATGTGGCTTGGTTAAATATGTTTGTGAGTGTGCAACCCCTTCATAAACTTAGATAAATGGAGACACCTTGCACATTATGGTATAAACAGACATAACTCAAGAACTTTAAAAGTGATTCTACCTACATTTGTACTTGATCCGAGCTTTGTGATAATAAGCATTGTGTATATGTTTCATAACATTAAGTTGAGGCAAACACAAGTTAGAGAACAGAAGCAAAAATTCATCTTTTTTTTCCATTTATAATGAGGCAAATCTCTAGAACAGTAAAAATGAAGCCACCAGAATTCGTACTTGATCTGTGTTTTTTCAGTAATTACCATTATGTATAAGCCAAACTAAATAGAATGGAAACTCTAGAATGGTAAAAGTGACACCACCAAAATTCCAACTTGATCTGTGTTTTGTGGTAATAAGCTTTGATTGTAAGTTTTATAACATTTAGTTGAGGCAAACTAAAGTAAGAGAATTGAAACCAATTTTTGGACATACAGATGGACGTAGCTTAGTCTTAGATGCATGATTTTTTTATTAGTTGTTAGTGGCTTTGAACTAGCTGTCAGATAACTGTGAGTACTCTCAGATCTGTTCATTGTGTCTTTTTGTGTCGGGATATATAAGTACCCCGCCACGTCCACTTGTATTTTTGTCCATCTGATGAGTTAAGCCTTTTTCAACTGATTTTTATAGTTCGTTCTTATGTTTTACTGTTATACCACTGTCCCAGGTTAGGGGGAGGGTTGAGATCCCGCTAACATGTTTAACCCCGCCACATTATTTATGTATGTGCCTGTCCCAAGTCAGAAGCCTGTAATTCAGTGGTTGTCGTTTGTTTATGTGTTACATATTTGTTTTTCGTTCATTTTTTTACATAAATAAGGTCGTTAGTTTTCTCGTTAGAATTGTTTTACATTGTTTTATCGGGGCCTATTAAAGCTGACTATGCGGTATGGGCTTTGCTCATTGTTGAAGGCCGTAGGGTGACCTATAGTTGTTAATGTCTGTGTCATTTTGGTCTTTTGTGGATAGTTGTCTCATTGGCAATCATACCACATCTTCTTTTTTATATGTACAAGGGTAAAACTTAATGCCCCTCCGCTACAGGGCAGAAATTGTAATTCATATATGGCAGACACCTATAATTTTATCGAATGTCATTTTAATTTTTTAATTCTGAAATATTTGGATTTGAATTGTGTTTTGAAACTTTGATTTACAAGGGGAGGTAAGTCTGATTATTTAGTTTTAAAATTCATCTTTTTTGATATGTAACAAGAAAACAGGTGTGCAGACCAATTTTTTATTATTATTCTGAGAGCACCAAGTTGTAGCCATCTTCTCTTATTTATTTTGTTTACGCTTTTATCATATTTTATAGAGTGTGAGAATGTTATAGAACCTGGAGCTACATGCCTTAAGAAAAATTTGTACTTTATTGCATTGAACATTTAAATTTGTGATTTACTTTTAGCCATGAATAATGTCAACAGTAGTATAACGCTGTTCAAGTCATAAATCAATTTAGAGAAAACAAATCTGGGTTAAAAACTTAAACGAAGAGTGAAACACATCAACTATAAGAGGAAAACAATGGGACAAAAGAAACACCGAACTGCAACTAAACCATACACCAACATACATACAAACAGACTATTTGATAAAAACTGCCATATTCCAAACTTGGTACAGGACATTTTTAAGAAAAATGGTGGGATGAACTTGGTTTTATTGGTAGCGTAGCCAATCACCCACACTTATATGGCAATGTTAAAAAATACTGCTTAAATGACAACACTATGCGACAGGAGTACAGTACAAACAAACAAAATCCACCAAAAATTGGTATTCCAGGAATAATAATGAATACCAATTACTGCTTCCATCAGTGTTAAACAATAAACCTACCTTTTCCTATCCAAGCATGAGTAAAATCATGCAAATGTTAGATACTTTTTCCATCACAGATTTAATGTTAAATCAAATTTTTAATCTTAACTTTCCAAATTATTGTGATAAAAAATGAAATGAATAAATTTGCTCATTTTCACACTTTGTAAATTCAAACATTTGAATTTTTCCAAATTATTCTGATAGAAATGAACAAATTTGCTCATTATCAAACTTTTTTTTTTATTTATCCAAAACAGCTTTCATGTTAAACATTTACCCTACATTTGCATGATCATACTTTTGTACTACAATAGAGAGTAATCCTTACGTTATTTCCCTTTAATACAGCTATATGGAAAGATAAAAGCTGTAGTGGGACGACAGTTAATAACCCTTGGAGACAGTCCACAGCGTTGGGAACTTCAATATAGCGATAAGCTTGCTGCATGGTCTCCTCATCACCCTTAGAACATAGTAAAATGGGACGACCCTAAAATATACAATACAATCTAGCCTAATCAGGGTGCTATAATAGAAAGCCAAGTTCGGACTCACATAAAAGATGCTGGCAGACTCCCTGATATAAAAATTGCATTTTACCTAATTTTTTTTAGTAAAATCGAAATGATTTAATTTCTTCAAATACACCCTCTTTTTTACTTCTTTTTACATTATTTGGCCTGATCGACTGAAATGAAATTGAGAAATGAATATTTTGTTATTCTCCTTTCCTTGAGAGAGACAATACTATAATGAAGTCTATCAGCATCCTTATTATGTAATACTAAGTACATTGTACCTGAAAGTGATGATTATAGAGGAAGCTAAGCATGCACAGACATATTAGTTCTGTATGAAGAACATAAATTCTTACATCTAGATTTTTTAACTGAGCCATATGTAATGATAATAACTGCATAGGAATTACACAGAGGATACCCTGCAGACAATCGATCGTATGTGGTACCGATATATAAGATTTGCCCATTGCTTGTGTTTCAACATCATCCTTGTTAAGAATGAGGATTGGTTCACCCTACAATGTGAAAGGTCAAGGTTAACATAAAGGTTAACACAAAGTTCAAAGCTATATAATGAATTATGTTTTATGAAAGCTATCCGTTGATCATTCAAGTTTGCAAAGAAATAAACAAAACATGTGCATACAAATTTTTAAATATTCAGCAAAAACTCAAATATTGTATTGGTAATACATGTATATATAATCATGCAAAGAAAAAATAATGATGGCTTAATCATTCATGATGAGTTTCATCTAAAATATAAATTATGGACTTAACATTTTAAAATTTTGGTTTATCAAAGGGCTTTTCTTTATTTTCCCTAATCAGTAACTCTCAACTCTGTGACAATTAAGTCTTACACAAGGCAACATTGTACAGACAAAGAAAAGAAAGCAATTTTCAAACAGAGATGATTAACCTATCTTCAAGCTTGACTTCATTTGAAGAACTCCTTTCATTCATAAAATTTAATCTTCATGTGCAAAAGTAAGAAATTTTTACCCTTATTATCATTGTAGGACTGCAATAACTGATAAATTCATTGACAATTTCTGAACAAATTTGTAATGAAATTCTATAACAAAGTAAAAATTTATGGAAAAAGGACTTTCCAAACAGCAATTGGGATTTGCATTCGGTAAATAACATCATCAAAACTTGCAAACAATTTCTACAGGTGAAAAGAAATAAAATTTGGAGACAATCTTTTTTCTTGCTTCTATAATGATTGAACATTGACATTTTTAGCTGCTAAAAAGCAACTTTTTATAGAAAAAGTGTCATTTGCACTGATTTAATTAGTTTTAAGAATAAAATTAAAATAAAATTTTGCCATCTCCATCTCTTTACTAGGTTGATATAAAATCAAAGTAATAAAAAATTTGTTGTGTGAAGTCAGGATAATCATTTCTTCTACTGTTGAAAATTACTTATATATTAAAACATAATAATAACTTTGAGGTATTTCTGTCTGAGAAATATTTATCCACAGGAAAAATAGAATATAACCTTTTTCTACATAAAAAAAAGCCAAAAATATATTTATATTGCACCCAATAAAATGCATCCAAATTTGTCAATGAAAGCCAATTAATAATTTGCAGGCAGTCAACATGCTGTTATTGGCTTAAGGAAAGTGAAGGAAAACTGGGTATAATAACAGTGCTCTAACAATGTTATATGTTTACTAAATGTAACTTATTGCATCATACAAACAAACATAACTTCATTATTTTTCAATTGCCATATGTGTCGAACAGAATATTTCTATCAAAAATGTTTTTACATGATTAATATTTTTAAAAAATTTCTCCTATCTTCAAAATCATATAATTTTAAATTGCGAGTTGTATTTCAAATTTTTCCCTTACTCTAGACAATTTATTGTTCCATTGGTTCTTCATTTCAATCCAAATAATAAAGAATATTCATAATCATATAAAATTCAATTTATAGCAATCTTTTATTTCTGTTGTTTTAAATCATAATTTTTCTAATAATCTTTTGTTATGCTTTAACCAAATTTCTTGTTTTGTCTAAATTTTCTATAATAAAATCCTATTTTTGTTCTAAATAATGAACTTACATGTCTGGATTTCACTTGCTGTAGAGCGTTTACACATTTCTGAAAAAGTAAAAATGTAAATCATTGAATCAGAGACAATACACTATGATGAAAAAGTGGATCAAAAGTTTTCCTTTCAAGACCACCGCAAGCAATCATTTGGGACAAGGTTTCTTATATAACAACTGTGAAATAATACTTTTTCTTAAAGTATTCTTTAATCAAGGAGGAATGTGAAGTGAGGTTAGAGATTTTGTTTATCTTTAAAGGCCAAACTGCAGCATCAAGATGAAGAACAGTAAAAAAATCACTGTACCATTTTGTTGTAAGTTTTTGCGAACATACTGTGGATTCATTATTATTCGTTGATTAACAATTTTCATGTATTTCGTAGTAACAGTTAAACCTTGAAATTAGATTTTCAACAAATCCACGAAAATTGGTACCCTCGAAAATAAATGAATCCACAGCCTAGAATTTGTGTGATGAATAACTACATGTATTCATTCTTTTCCATATCCTTACTACAACAGTAAATGTTAACAAACCTGGTATACTTTGTCCCTGGTTATAACCATAAGAACAGGCATAGCTTTGTCTACTAAAGCTAATGGTCCATGTTTTAATTCTCCTGCTAATATTCCCTCGGAATGCATGTATGTCAACTCTTTAATTTTCTGGAAGAAACACAAAATAATATAAAGCTTGAAAGGCAGATCATATATTAATGTTGGTTTGTTTGAATGTGCATGAATTATGTTTTACGTCTTTTCTGTAATATCAGTATTGTGCAAGTTTATTGCGTATATGTGTTTATATTTGTTGGTTATATCATCTCAAAGAGCTTATGTTATTGTTTTGTGACAAGCCATCAGACTTCAAATAAAGCTTTGGATTGATTGTTTATTCAAATATAGATCCTTGTTCCTTAAAAAAACTACAAAATAATCACACAGTATCTTTTTATATGTATCTTTCAATAAAATCTATGTGCAGAAAATATGTTTATATATTACATGGCTACTGAAAATTTGGTACTCACTGGTACCTTCTTAATTTGTATTCATTACACAACAGCAGATGTGATACTTACTAAGGCACCTTCTAAACATGTAGCAAAGTTATAACCTCTGCCCATCACTAACAAACTCTTCTGTTTATATAATTCTTTGGCTAAGTCGTTTACTTTTTCATTCATCTGGAGAACGTCGTTAATCATTTCTGAAAGTAGATATTTTATATGTTTCATAGAGAGTGACAGTGACAGTAGAAATGTGATTCCATATTTAATAAAATATATTTCTATATAACTAGAAAAAAAATAAGTACTATTGCATTTAATTTTTTTAAAGGTTTATTCTTTGCATGGTAAGTTAATATCTCATTCTACCCGTGTCAGTGAAAATGGAGATTGTGATCTAAAACTTGACAGTATGTAATAATATTGTATTTTTGTATTTTTGCTTATATAATAACCTGATTGTCATTGGTTTGCGTCTGTCATATTTGTTTTTCATAAATTATTTCATAAATTATCCCATTAGTTTTCTCAACTGAATGTTTCAAATTTTTCCTGTGGACTATAGGGTATGGGTTTTTCTCATTGTCGAAGGCTGTATGGTTGCCTATGATTACTTACATCCACTTAATCTGAACGTAAGTGGATAGTTGCCTCATTGGCAATCATACCACTGTCACATCTCCTTATTTTAATGTATGGTACTTTTGAATTATAAAACTACAAACCTGGTAGTTTTTTCAGCCCCTGTATAATTTCTGTTCGTCTTTCTTGCATAGAGATTCTATCCTCACACATAACTAAACCAAACATGACAAGTGAAATAAATTGACTAGTATAGGCCTACAAATAAAGAAAATAACTAATTACAGGCATTACAGTTCAAGTCTCACAAGTCAATTTTGAATATGCAGATCAAGATACAAAAGATATCAACCTAAATACAATATAAAAGAAATTAATTCCAAATTCATTTTCATATGATATAACACAATAATAATAGAACTACAACTACAACCATTTTAATTTTATTATGAAAATTAAGTTAACATGGAAATCTGGGTCTTGATAATTCAGTGGTCATTTATTGCTGTGTATCAAATTTGTTTTTTGTTTATTTATTTGTATAGCTTGTTCTTGTAATGTGCAGTTGCACCACTGAACAAGGTATGTGAATAGTAAGAGACCCGCTAACATGTTTAACCCTGCCACATTCTGTATGGGCCTGTCCCAAGTCAGGAGTCTGTAGTTCAGCTGCAAAAACAGTCTGCTAATAGAAAACTTTTTACCAAAAGAAAATATTTAGTAAGAAGACATCATAATTTACCTTTGTACTTGCAACACCTATCTCAGGCCCCGCATTTATATGTACACCACAATGTGAATCTCTACTGATTGTACTGCCTACAGTGTTAGTAATACCCACAATCAGGGCACCTCTCTGTTTACAGTATCTCAGAGCCATCAATGTGTCAGCTGTTTCTCCTGTTAATATAGATATACAATTGAACATCGTTTCTCAGAATAAAAATCTATTATAGTTATAGATGTGCATTCTATAAACTGATGGTCTGAGTATAGAATTTTAGCATAAGGGGATATCATTGTATTGCTGTTATAACAGTAATCTTTTAAGTGTCAGTTTGAATTTGACTTGGTGATAACTATGCACAAAAAGGCAAAACATTTCTGTTGATGAAATACTAAAATATTGCCTTATGGGCTGATAGTGATACACATAACAAAAAGATATACCTTACAATATACTTTTTTAACCTTACCTGATTGGCTGATAAAGAAGCATACATCATCTCTAAACACAGGTGTTTGTCTATCCAGGAAATCACTGGCTAATTCTACCATCACAGGTAATTCTGTTAACTCTTCCAATAACTGTCGGGTCTGAATAACAATTAAAAACAGGAAAATTATAATATAGATATAGGAAGATGTGGTGTGAGTCCCAATGAGACAACTCTCCATACAAATAACAATTTAAAAAGTAAACCATTATAGGTTAAAGTACGGCCTTCAACACGGAGCCTTGGCTCACACCGAACAACAAACTATAAAGGGCCCCAAAATTACTAGTGTAAAACCATTCAGACGGGAAAACCAACGTTCTAATATGCACTTTTGTTTGTATTTTCATTTCAATCATTTGATCAGTTAGTCATTTAGAATAAAGCAAACCATATTCAGTAATATGAATACAAAAAAAACTGGTGTGGATTCTGAACACAATCTTAGTCTTTGAAAAAAATAATAATTTATCAGAGTAACATCAAATTCATCGCTATCCTTCCTCTTGCCAGATGCCTGAGTGGACAAATGAGTCTGCCACTTAAATCAACTTCAAAATGTGTTTGTTACTAACTTACAGCCACAGCACTATGGTAACTTGTCCCACAGGCTATAAATAATAAGCGTCTACATCTTCTGATTTCACTCATATAGTCCTTTATTCCACCAAGAATCACTTGGTTCTTCTCAAAGTTAACTCTCCCTCTCATTGTATTGATCACAGATTCAGGCTGCTCAAAAATCTCTTTTTCCATAAAAGTTCCATAGCTCCCTAAAATAATTATTTCTTTTTATTTCCAACATAACTTTGTTTCATTTTTAATTGTATTCCGTATATAAACTTTTCCGACATAAACTGAGTTAACAGTGAAAATTTATTGAAACTCATGATATAAATTTGAAACTTTTGAAATCATTTGATAAGCCTAAAGTACTTATATACAACACAGTTTTCTTTATATTCTTTAATGCTATAACAGGTATATTGTATCCATTCTAATTCCCTATGTGATACTTTGTCTGTGGTATTTTCTTAAAGGTGAATTTTCATTGGATGCAGCCAGTTACAACTGCAACCAATTGAAATTCTGAAACTGCCATGGATGGAGAGAAGGGGACTGGATCATAACCCTTGGACAGTGAAGATGTTTAAAGCCAAAAATTACCAGCTGTAAATCACAGCAATGCTAAGTGAAAAACCTTAAAGTGCTACACATATACTTTAAGTAGTGAACTACAATGTGGTTTTATTTAATAATAGGTGTGACAGAGACTAGATTTACCTTTCATAATTTCTTGTAATTCCAATTTAAGTGTGATGACATCTCTAACAGTAGATTCATCAAGGGTACGTTTGATTCGATGGATAGATAAAGTTCCATTGTTAATTGCTGCCACGTCATCATCCTCCAGGAAGATCACTTGATTGGTGTGTTCTATTATTGCACTATAAAAACAAAATAGAAATAGTTTATTTAGTCAAATCATAATCCTTAATTAACCAATGTAATCATTAACTAAACCGATATATAAATAAAATAAAGAACAGACAGACATCTTCAAATATAAAAAAATATCACTAGTTCTGATTTAGCAAAAAAGTAGAATAATATTTACTGCCATTAAAATGAAAAGAGATCTACTAAGTTCAGTATTTCTACAAAGAACCTTCAACCAAGTTATTATAGAAAACTTGTATGGTCAGTATAACGGTCAAAGAAGGAATTTAAAATTTCAGAATGTCTAGTCAAATAGAATTAAGCTACTGCACAGAAATATGATCTATGTATGAACTGCTACAGCACCAAAGTAAAAAAGACTCAGGTCGCACAATAAGTTTTATAGTAAGGTTATAAATTTTTCACTAAAATAGGTTAGCTAAAAACCATTCAGATAGAGAGGCAAAAAGTATGCTTCAAACTGATCAGTTGTGTCATTCCCAGAGTACTAGGCTTACCATTTGCTAAACCACTATATAGTTGATTCATATGTATTTCAATGCTAAGCACTTTTAACACAAACAGTTTCAAATATTTTACATTGAATTAAGTTTTTTTGTAGCATGATTGTAATAGATGTGTGGTATATGTCATAATCCATACCTAGCATCAGAAGCAAAGAAATACTCCACTTCACTTTGTTCTCCGACTGTATGGAATTCTGTTGTACTATCACATCTCTGGGGGTTGATGAAACCTCTGTGGTCTGCAAAAATAGCAATGGGAATATAAACTTTTTATTTTAATAAATATATCATGCATCATTTTCATTGGATACAAAATCACTGATCAATAGTAATGTGGTCACATGTGAAGAAATTGAAATTCTAGAAATGTCTATTCATTATTTATGAAGGGTAGTAAATTTAAATAACTCTGTTTATCAAAAAAATTCAAATTATTAAAAGATGGATTTGAAAATATGTGCATTTTTTTTTCTTCTTTATTACATTCTGATTATTTCCCTGTATAATCACAGGAAAAAATTACAGAAGCTTGCACAGCGAATTATTATTGTAGCAAGCCGTTTGAAGAAAAAAATACTATCTGTTTATTGTTTAAATTAAGGTATCTTCTAGTCAATTGGAGTAATAATTTAAATGATGATGTAATTTTTTATTTCTTAAATATAAACTGTGGAGGTCTTTTTACTGAAGGAAAATTTTCATCATTCTCTGTTTTCAATGCACATAAAAAAAGGTATTTCAAGATATCCACACATACAAGAGGATGCTTCTGCAAGTAAAAGATGTCATTCCCTCAAAAGAATTAAGTGATAAATCGCAATTGGCACTTTAACCAATAAACTTACAATGCTTTTCTAGATCTCAGTTTTTAAGGGAATAAGACTAACATTTCCAACTAGGGGCCCAACCTTCCACAAGATGAAAATTAGGATAAGCACTATTGGTATTTTCATGAAAGTTTAAGGGGCCCAACCTGATTTAATTTAGTTTTATACAATACAAATAGGATATACTGATAAAACATCATTGATAAACAAAAAATAACCTAAATTACAGACTTTAGTGTAAAAGATACCATAAGGCACATGAAACAAAGGTTGGTGTTCAAAATTCCCCACATCAGAAAGTTTTCTTAAAGTTATTTACCCGGTAGTCATAAAACAAAGTCAAGATGGAGATCAAGGATTTTGAACAAAAAGAGGTCCCGACAACAATGCAATGTTAAGAGTGGGATGTCTAAAAAGTTTATGCAATAACCATATACACCACCCCAATCCACCTCTGTTCATCTTTATCAAATAATTACAGATGATGAAAAAAAATCACTTCTACAAGATAATTTGAAAATCATGCTACATAATACAAAGAAGATTATTGTTAATCCAAATTGTTTAACCAAATTATAATGCACAAGAAGGACTACAATACTGAAGTATCAGTATAAATATCTACTGGTTTCTATGAAATTCATTATAACACAAAATTGTTTAAATCAGACAATCTATTAATACAAAAGAGAACACAAATTAAAAAATAATGTTTACTATAGAGAAACAATGTTCAATTATTTAAAGCTTATAGTCTTTTAGTATAGAGATATGTTGTACTTTCTGGTATACATTGTATAAGATTTCAAGCAAAGACATATTGGTTAAATGGATGATATACATTTTATGTATTTGTTTACATGATCATTCTATGACTAGCCATTCACAAGAAAACTTGCAGAAAGATTGAAGATTGAAGACTGAATGATATTTATTAATATTTTCAATGACAAAAACTAAACGTTCTACTTAATTAAACATTATATATTACCGATTACCAGCATGTTACAACTTCCGTTTTACATTAAATCAATTACATAGAACAGGTTTCCTAAATATTTTCCAAAATGTTACATTTGTCTGATTTTGATTACAAAAGTTAAGAAAAAGTTTTGTTTGCCTCATTAAGTTTGTTTCATTGAGCCTAAATATGGTATAGGTTTTGTACTATAGATTTAATGACAGATTTTATTTTATTTCCAAACAAATTATTTACACATAATTTTCAAACTCAAATAAACTGCTACAGCCTATGAAATATTTATGTTACAGCTAATCAGAACTTTTAAGTCCCCTTTGCCTCTGGATTTCAGATTTCAATCTAACAATTAAAATAAAATTGTCATCTAATTTAATAAGAAAATGTGATTTAGCTGAAGTACTGATGTGATAAAATAAAAGTAAAAGCAAAGAGAAAATTGAGAATGATAACCCCAAATTTTTGGCTTCTTTATTCTTGATTTGAAATAAATATGCGAAGAAGGCACTTTGTCTCAATAATTTTAAATGCATTTTATTGTGTATTCAAATAAATACAATGGAATGTTGTTCAAAGTATACCACTAATTATTATAAGACTTGACAAAAAAAAAAGCTCCATGGATAAAACAAAAATTCAAAGTTTGAGCACATAGCGACAGCATAGACTATCTTTCCTTATATAACAGAAGTTGATTACTGTTATGATTGTTGCACATGGACACAGAGATTGTTGTTTACATCCATTCTGTTTGTGGGAGTATAAGGGAAAAAATTGAATAGAAAACAAACCTATACCATTCTTTTTGTAGTAGTACTTTGAAGTACTACAAAAGTAGAGATAATTTTTTTATCAATTCACATGCAAATTATCAAAGAAAAACAAAGTTTTATTACATAATTTTAATAAAAAATGTGTTATTGATTAACTAGGTATTCCTTTAAGTTGACACTACAAGGAAGTCACATAACTTTACAATAGCTGGGAATCAGACCATATGTTTTATCAAGAACATGTGTTAGATTAATTTTTTTTACAATCATATCTTATATCAGGGTGATCATTTTATTTTACAAAGACGGCTCATAAACTTCATAAACAAAATATATCTCAATGTTTCTAATCTGATAAAAAAAATCTTCTTAACAAAACCCTAGAGTCTCTCAAGAGCATGTGACACTCACAAAGGACAATGTGCATCTTTGACAATGGATACTTCAATAGTGCAGACTAGAATATAATTCATGACTAAAATATCTTTTTTGTTCATCTTGTTTGCTGACAATTTTTTCTGTCTACTGCTGCTATGGGGTGTTTAAAGACCCTGTCTTCCCATTAGGGTCTTCCATGGTTGGTTATTTCAGTCTACAGTTTCCCTATCTTCTATAGTTTTTGCTCAAAACACACAAAAAATAGTATGAAAATAGACCTTTAAAGGCACCAACACCTACAAGTAGACAACTGACGATTGGCCATGTTAACTTATTTATAAATCTTGTCTTGCTTATCTTATTTGTTATCTAAATTTCCATTAATTTATTATATTTATCAAGAAATACACAAAAATGAGGAAAAAAAAAATTAAAAACATGTAAAGGGCAGTAACTCCTATAAAAGAATTTCAGCAATAGGAACTTATTTGTTGATCTTTTTTGCTGTTTAATGTTTCTTCCTAATTATCACAGGTTCAGGTAATGAGCAAAAAAAAAACAACAGTAAAAATCATCATTAATTCTAATAAGGAGTGGCCTGATGATAATGTTAATGTTGGGAACCAGTGAGCTATTAAAAAGAAGGTTGATGTGCACTTTTTTTGAATTTACATCAGCTGGAAATTTGATTAGGAAAGCATGTTGCTTTATTGACAAATGATAACAGCTGCAGTGAATTATAGTCAAACCAAGCAAATACTACCAAATAGAGTTTCTGTTTCATTCCATTTACTGAGCAAATGTTAGAGATTTCCAATCAATATGCTAAGAATTTTTATTGCACTTATAAATAAGGTACATGCAAGAAATCAAAACAAAAATTAATGTAAAAGTAGATTTGTGTGATGTAATGTTTCTAACAGGTTGATGAAAATAAATTTTATCAAAACAATTTTATTGAAGCAATTCTATCTCATTATAATTATAATGGAGGTCTGTATTGTATTATGATAATGAAAAGAATTCTGAGATAGTCTAGCTTGGCAGTCGAGACATCAGAGTGCAGTCCACAAACCCAAACTAAAGGGCTGCATGAGTCTGTCTGAAAACCTTACAATACCCATTTACAAGTAGATACTTATTCAATTCTTTACAAATATGATACTTTTATTCAGAAACTACCCCCTGTTTTACAAAAGAAAGCTTTACTCCCCTCATCCCTCCATTTCAGCGATGTGCTGCAAGTCTGGGTAGTTAATGTCTTCCATATGTGCTTGGCTCTAGATGTCCAACAACCCCAACAAGTTCTTAAAAGACCCACATACTTAAATTAAGAGCAATCATAATAACTAATGATAGAATGTCATTCAAAAAGATCATTGCAAGAGGAAGTCTGCACATGCCTTAACCTTTTCACCTAACAGACTTGATATCACTATGTAATGAATTTCCAAAATACATAAAAATCACCATATAACAAGATAATTCTATTCATAATATTGATTGAATAATTATTTGGTGTTTAATACCATTTTTAGCATTATATGTATTAGCTTTTTCATGACTGTTAGTTTTATTGAAGGAGGAGGCCAGAGTCCCCCGAGAGAACAACTTATCTTCACCAGGAAAACTGGTGGCATTCCTAGTCAATTGATATATGATTTGAACCACATAAGGGGTTTAAACTAACACTCTTGGTGGATTTAAACAACTTAGCCACAGAGACTCCTTCTACTTGTAATAAAGAATATTAATATGTGTGTTGCATTATATAAGAAACACTGTCTGGAATTTGAATCACACCACAGATGTTTTATGCTATGCTGTGGCAGGTCTTGTTTTCTGGATTTGCAAATTACGAATTTTAAGAATAAATGACCTTCTGAGCTTAACTTTCCAGCAATCAAGAAAAATCTTCAATAGCAATTAAAATAAAATGAAATACATTCATCCTAAATGTGCCCAAGATAATTTTGGTTTTCTTACCATTATTATATATATATTAGTATTCTAATGTCTCAAATATAAATTAAATGAAACAATCCACAGTACCAACTTGATCATGTGGTGTTTGGACTACCACCAACCAGCAATGTCTATATTTCTACAGGGTGTAAATAATACAATAGTTCATAGTAGGAGCTTTGAAACTGGTGTGGAACCTAAAATCTACATACCATCACTCAGGTATATTACACCATATAACCATAGTAGTATGTCAACAAAACAAAGGTCCATAACTCCTGAGATGATGTCAAATATCTACCCCTCCCAGAACAAATAATTCAAGATAAATAAAAATATTTTCTATTTGAAACCTAAATCTCTTCATGTCATAGTTTCTTTGATTTGTAATGGTATATTAATATTATTCTTTTACTGTGATTTCTAAATTTCATCTATTCTTTGTTATTGGTGAAACATTTACAAATAATAATGTTATTCCTACAAAATGATGACAAAAACAAATCTATGAATAAATCATACATGTGATAAATAAAAATAAATAAAAAAACAAGATAACTGCAAAAAATAAAATTTGTGAAGTGCTATAAAATCTATAAATAGAATTCAAAAGACCATATATTTCCATGGATTATTTTTGGAATTTATCACATGTATGTAATAATTAGGTTTATGAAGAGTTATTTCCCTTTCCATATTTTGATTTTGTGCCATGTTTCAGTTTTGCATCAAAATAAAAGCTGCTAGTGGTTACAATACAAAAGATAAGCAATGCCAAACTGTAATATGCTTAAGAAAAGCATTTACTGAGAGAGATAGGATAGAATACCTTCATTCTCGTCTTTTATAGAATCTCTACCTACATGCACAAAGTAAAGTTTAAGTTTACATTTTACAAAATGCACAATTACTGCTCAAATTTAACATGTATCCAAATCTGATTATATGTACATGCAAGTAAACTTAACAGAGAAATATGTACAAAAGATATATCCGAGTTCTCCATGATGTGTTCTATATAGTTCTATGTAAACATTAAATCCTGTTACCCAAATCTTTAATCTAATGTTTCATGGGTAAAACTGATGTGGCCTCGAGTCAATGCAGTTTCTTTTGGACTTAACATAATCAGGGGCTAAAATGATTGACGAAAGCATGGAAATGGTGTTGGTTTTTCTTCACCTTCTCTAGTATTATAAAATGAAAGGGGAGTTTTCCATGTTTATCTTAAGTAGAATACAGAATTACATACCAATTTCTACCTAGATGACTTAACAATAACCATAACGAAAAAAATTTAAGAACCTTAGTGAGCACGCTCACATACCCCACGTCCCCGCATTGTCATTGGAGAAATTAAATAGGTGTAAGAAAAAAAAAATTGTATAAGAAAAAATATTAAAAAATAATTTCCTGTCAATATGCATCTCTTCATAGTATGTCCTTATTATCATCAAAGTTTCATGAAATTCTGTTGTGTGTTTTCAGAGAAGTTGAGATGACAAACTGTTGCAGAAGTACATTGAAGCAAATAAATTCAAAGGGACGTAACTCCTAGAAAAAAAAAATTATTGTAATTTCCTGTTGATATGCACATCTACGTAGTATGACCTTATTATCTACAAAGATTCATGAAATTCTGTTGTGTAGTTTCAGAGGAGTTGCGATGACAAACTGTTGCAGTAGTACATTGAAGCAAATAAGTTCAAAGGGGTGTAACTCCTAGAAATAAATTTGAATCCTAATTTCCTGTCAATATGCACAACAACATAATATGTCCTTTTTATCTAAAAAGCTTTCAAGAAATTCTGTTGTGTAGTTTCAGAGAAGTTGCGATGACAAACTTTTGCAGTAGTACATTAAAGTAAAAAAGTTCAAAGGGGCGTAACTCCTAGGAAAAAAATGGCATTGTAATTTCCTGTCGACATGCACAACTACATAATATGTCCTTTTTATCTAAAAAGGTTTCGTGAAATTCTGTTGTGTGGTTTGAGAGGAGTTGCGATGACAAGAAACAGGACTGACGGACTGAGGGACGGACGGACGGACGAACTGACAGACAGACGGGTCAAAAACATTATACCCTCTGCAACTTCGTTGCATAGGGTATAAAAACATCTGGATGGCTGTATGACATAAAGACAGAAGGACATGTGGGGGGGGGGCATAGGGTTAAACTATTTATCTGAGTCAAAATGACAATATTATAAGGTGAGATTTTGCAACATAAATTCAAGTTTGCCCACAAGTAAAATTTCTTTCCCTTCAGATTAAAGAAAAAAATCTAGTTGCTTCTAAAAAGCATGCAAAGAATTGACATTCACAAAAATATTCAAAAGTTTACTTAAGGCATGAATAAAGAAGCATAGCTTATGGACAAGTAAAAAGTAGAAAAACAAAATAAAAGCTTGGAAACAGTATGTTCTGTATTCTATAATCATTTCCAAACAGACTATTGTAACATTATATATATATATAAGCTGTGCAATGTGCCATATAACCAATCCATGGAGAACCCAGATAACACATATTTGTAATATTATATATCTACATAGAAAAGAATATCACTACCATATATATAACTTATCTTGAAGAATGTAATTAAAAAAACGTTTCTTTAAATTGGTAAATGAATTTGTATAGGGTATCAGCATTGAATTGTCAGAATTTATACTACATGTAGTATTATTCAGCATCAAAAAGCAAATAGTTTGTTTATGTTGATGAAACTAAATTACATATTTTGACTTCAGGGGAGGGAATACAGTTTCAGGGGAGTTCGATGGAGTAAAAATGTTATGTCATTTTTAATTAAATAATAAATTCAGGGAAGACATTATCTTTCATATTTTATTCATTATTTGATATTTACTTTGAACTAACTTCCAGTAAGTGTGAGTACTCTGTTTGTTTTTGATTGCTATTAGCCATATTTGTTTTTTTCAATTATTGATCAGGCCTTAAGTTTTCCTTTAAACTTGTATTGTCAGGATCTTTTATCGCTTACTATTCAATAATGCTCATTGTTGAAGGCTATACAGTAACCAATTGTTGCTTACATCCATGTATTTTGGTCTCCTTGGTAATTAAAGCAGTGTTGATCTCTTTATTTGTTAATACTGGTCATATTTGTTTAAACTCTGCTTTGTAATGCTGTTTTTCAAGACCTCATTTCTTCATACAACATATTCTAATCACAAAAAATAACAATGTAATCTGAAACTGTATTTACTTCCCCTTAATAATCATTTCTTTAAGCACTTATGAAACATATCAACATATGATCATAAAGTTAAAATTTTACTTAAAGATAAAAACTGCTTCCATTTAAAGTAGAATTGATGAAATTGTATATACATTTAAAATAATGAATTTGTGTGTAGGATATGTTCACTACTGTACAGAAATGGATACACATTATTAAATTAGTGTGGCAGTATATATTAGCTAGGGCCTAATTCAATAACCTTTCTTTAAATAGCACAAAAAGCAATAATACCTTTCTCATCTAACACAGCTCGACCTGCATGCACAAAGTAATAATATAATCATCAAATATGCTTAAAACATGCTAATTAGTAATCCCTAAACAGCTGAGGCAACTTAAATAAGCTTCCAACAAGGGAAGTAACTTGCAAAAAAGGAAAAAATATGTTAATGATCCTGTAATTACTTTTTTAAATCATGATCAGGAAAATTTCAGACAAGCCAATGAAAACTGGGAAACTTCAGCTTAAAAGCTGCGTTGATAATACAATTAATAATGGTAAGCTCACAGACTCTCTTGTTTAAACCTTCCAAACAAGTAAGAAGAGAATAGAGATGTGTGAGTTATGTACAACACTGATACAATTGTGGTGCAGATTATACCTGTATTTACACCTGTCTGACCCCTGTAACGAATCTTACCTTTACTATATAATACAGGTATCTGGTCAGTTAATAGTTTGGCCTTGCTTTTTACACCAACAAGCAATGGACTTCCTCTCCTAAAATTTGTGAAAACATAACATTAATTCTACAGTAAAGAATAGGCCCTGTGAAGTTTAAGGATTTCATCATTTACCACAAAAGGCCTGTCTTTTCAAATGAAAAAGAAAGGGTACATGTATAATGAAATAAACAAATAGTATGTAAGACTGTTAGACCTACACTATGCACCAGTACTTAATTTTTAAAACATCAATGGCTTTAATTATTTTTTTTGTATTTTTGTTACTAGATAGATTAGGGAAAACCTTAATTTTTGGAGTCATTGCATGAATGGATAATTACATAGCTACACACGCCTGACTGTGTATTATTTAACATTCAACCGCAACCAAATGGAAGCTACTCAGCATGGTTTACTGCAGAGTTTCTAGGTGTCCTATGATCTAAGCATATCCCAATTTGTGTATTTAATATCATGTCTTAATAAGTTCAGATGTGCTACTCTACTCATTTGGCACATCCAGAAGTGCATTCATTTGTAAGTGTATTTGAAAGGACAATTTAAAACGAATTTCCATTTATAAACAATAAACTAGTAATAATTAATGCTATTTGCAACAGTACAACAAAACTATTTAGAGCAAAAGTCAAGTTGTACAAATGATTTTTATAATTTAAATGTCCTTATGTATATCATTAAATTCATGCATCAAAGTTTTTCACATGGTGAATTAAACCTCATACAAAACTTGTTTAGTAAAAATTGCAAGACGTAGTTAATTACAAGTGCAGAGTACCTGCAATTATTTTTTCAATTAAAGCTTTGCTGTAAACACATATGCTTTTATATTGGATCTTTTATCAGATGAAAATGGTAATGACAATTACAGGTCTAAAGTTAGCCTCCAGGTCAACAAATAGGGGACAAACTTTCAAAATATATATTCTAATATCACGCTATAAAGTCGGCTACTGGTGCATATTTGTCTTTTGAACTTACTATCTTTGAAAGAGATGTCAAAATGCTTTATGTACATATAAGTATTTAGTGTAAGGTTTAAAAAGTGATCGGAGGCCATAAAGATAAGTATACAATATGTTCTTCTGCAGTCATAAAACCTCCCCCACATCTTAACATGCCTGTAAATCACAATAGCACAGAAAGCTGGGGTATTGACATTACTAACATAGGAGGTTATAAAATACCCAGCAAATATTGACACAAACTATTAAGACATGTAATTTATTTGACATTAGTTAATTTATGTGATTAAGAGATTGTTAAGTATAAGGGCATTGTAAATATTTGTTACTAAATATAATTAACAAAATCTTGTTTGTCAATTGGAAGGTAAGTACAAGAAAGCAACTATGTAATTTTGCTAAATTTGTTCATAAGGAACTTTTTTTTTAAATCTGATTATAATAAAAATTATGGCATGTACAGAAAAAGCATGCCCAACAGGTAACTACTTGCATGCTTCTAGATGACCTTCAATCATAAATAAAGCCAGCAAATATTCAATCTTTTCAATTGCTTTCATTAAAACAGATCTAATTATATATTGCAATATATATATATTGTTACACATTAAAGTTTGAACTATTTAAAAAAAAAAAAAGTTCCCATTGCAGGATATAGGGGATATTCTCCATTTGACATGCATATGCAGTACATAAACAACCAAAGGCTTATAAAATTAATAAATATAAATTAATTCAGGGTTGTGAGTTTTAAAACTACAATAAGATAGTCAGGGTTGTACGAGTTTACCTTGCAGCTACACATTCTCCTGGGAAATGTCTACTCATCAAACAGAGAGCAAATGCTCCTTCCTGAAATAAAACAGAAACGTTCTAAAAAAAAACAACAAAATAAATGAACTTTATACCATAGAATACAAAAGTTTATATTTACAAAGATACAATATGAACTTGGTAATTGTCTAACTCCACACATTTCCAGAATGATCATTTTTTTTGTCTTATTAATTTCCATGGAAACTTGCAAACTGTTGGAAGTGTTATTCAGGACATCCTGAAAAATAGTTTTGTTTTTATTCATAATTAACATGGATGTGTCTCCAGGGTTATTTACCAACCCAAACACTTCCTGGTTTTAAATGTCTCACCAACTTTTGGAATGATAATTCCTCACTTTGCCTTTATGATAGTTTTTTTTTTTATCTTTTCAATGATGTGTTTCCATGGTTACTTACCAACTGTTGGATTGTCAATTCCACACATTCTCTGAATGATATATTGTTGTCTTTATGACTATCATAAATGTGTTTTATCATTTTAGCAATGACCTCTGTGTCTGTTTCTGATTCAAATTTATGACCTTTCTTTTCCTGAAAATTACAATTACTTTGGATTAAAAATAAGGATAACACTTTACAAATTTGATAGATATGAAGTGCCTTTGGCCTTTCCTTCGTCATTTATCTAACTTTTGTAAGCTATGAAGTCATACATTGTGTTTAATTATAGAAATGCTTTCTCTTGAAGAAAATAATATGCACCTGTAACCTTGAGTGAATATGAAATGAAAATTAATCTATGAAATTGCAAAAATATAATGGACCTATACTGAAGATTCATTATTATTTTTGTTGGATACCAATTTGCATGGGTTTTGTTGATACAGGTGAACCACATATTAAAATGTTCAACGAATATAATATTTGCAATAGACTTTGAATACAGATATTGGCAAACCATGAAATCAAATATCCACAAATATGCAAGTTTTCAGCTATCCACGAAAATAAATGAATCCTCAGTATTATATGTTTCATCCTGTTATGATCTTATTCTAAATAGTTACTTGTTCATCAAACTGGAAAATAAGTTTTGTTTTTTATTTTTGTATCAAATAATGCATGGAATCAACTATTCAAATTCTATGCTCCTTTTATAATGTTTGACTAAGAAAACAATAATGTTGTCTGTTCTGAAGAAATAAATACAAATTGGTCCATTTAATGCAACATTCTGTTTAGGGGAAACACCTACTTATTTTACATTTATAATTGAATACTAACGTGTCAAATTTAATGAACTTGTTAAATACATTATATTATTGTATAAAATAGATGAATGAATTTTAAAAGATATAATGCAAATAGGATGCAAAGATATGATATGAGCTGGGAGGAGACTGGAACTGACGTGATATGAGCTGGGATGTGTCTGGAACTGCTAATCTAAGTTTTCTAACAATAATGAATGTATGAGTCTGTGTACTTACTAGTAATGATTTAATATCTTTGTAATTTGTGATGATACCATTATGTACAACCATGAACTCTGTGAAAAAGAAAAAAATGTGACATTATTACATAATTTTCAGAACAATTACAACATTGCTACTATTGGCTAATGTTTTCAAGGATCACAACTCAGAATTATGTCGTAATATATGTTGTAGAAATTGAGTTAAAATCTGTGTAAAATACCTAAAAATCTATAACTATAAGAAAATGTTCTCATTTCTAATTTTTTGAAAGGCATTGCACAATCATGAAAGATTGAAGCACCATTAATTTTTAACTTGTTTGGTGTTTAATTTGGGAGGCAAAGCACTGTTTACATAAAATAAAATGTGTTCTTTTTTCTTGAGACACACTTACCGTTATCAAGATCAGATCTCTGTGGATGGCTGTTAACTGAACTAGGCTCTCCATGAGTGGCCCATCGTGTATGAGCAATGCCAACATGAATTTTGTATTCTTTTTCATAGTTGACATTTTCTAATCCTGTGCCAAGAGAATAATAAAAATAATGAATGATGCACTTCTACACTATACATGAATTTGATATAAATGACCACAACAATATATTTACAAGTCATTCATTATTAAAACAAATATATATGAATCAAGAAATTCAAACATCTTTCTAGCTTCTCATAAAAGATCAGCCATATGATCTGATAACACAGATATGTTGCTTCATTTTACCATGAAAAAACAGTATTATAATAACTTTTCATTCCAATGTAGTCAATGATTGTCATGTATTTTTATTACATAAGGTGACGTCTTTGTATCTGACAATAATTTTACAAAATAAGTTTGTTTCTGAACTTACTTTTAATTTCATCCTCCAGCATGGACACACGACCTTTACACTTGACCATCTTAATAAGGTTATCATTCTGATCAATCTCACTTCCCTCAAATGCAAGACCTGAAAAATAAAAAATAAATTAAAATTATAAAATTTTTTAAACAACTTTGGCACAAAAGTTTCAGAGTAAGTTATTTTATGTTTTTTTTTTTTTTTTATCATTATATGAATTTATTGAATTCAGCCTTTTCAACTGATTTTTATAGCTTGTTCTTATACTGTTCTGTTAAGACTACTGTCCCAGGTCAGGGAAAGGGTTATGTGCCCACAAACATTCTGTATGTTCCTTCTTGAAAAGAGGAGCCTGTAATTCTGTGGTTTGTTGCTGTATATTATATTTAATTTTTGGTTTTGTCCCTAAATCAGGCAGTTATTTTTCTTGTTTGAATTGTTTGACATTTGTGATACCTTTTATATATTGCTCTCCATATGGGTTTTGCATATTGGTGAATGCTAAACAGTGACATATAGTTGCTAACGTCTCTGACATTTGGTCTCTAATTAATGGTTATCTTATACGCAATCATACCTCATTGCATTTTTTGAAGTTGAAACAAATGGAAATTCGTAACACATTTGATTAATATTCTGGGAAAAAGGCAAGCATTATTCTGTGTGATTATAAATTTTCCAACACTGTTATAATAACAAGTCCTTTTTAGATTGTTTTCCCAAAAATATATCAATTTCTTAAAATTAATAGTTAAACTTAAAATACAAAAAAAACCAAATGACTTCAGTTCAATTGGTTAACTCTTATGTCGTTTTATTTTCACATTTACAAAATATCAGTTGTTAAAAAAATCAAATCTTACTTCTACTCAAAAGGTAACTTTTTAAAATAATTTTATATATATTCAAGGATTTGTACTGTAATCTTACTATACAAATTCTTGATATATTTAATCATAATTTTCTATAAATATTTACAAAAAAATGTAAATATCAGACATATATTAAATATTTAATATGTAAGCTTTTGAATTTATCATGGTTTACATCAAAGTTCATGCTGTCTACTTCTATTCAAATTAAATCTAAAGAGAATAATCGATGAAGAAAGGTAGATTTATGGTATACCGCCATCTTGGATTGTACAATCACAGTACAAAATCAGTCTAGTTATTTACCCAAATCTGCAAATTTGGAAACAGATTTGCAATTTAATGGTTAGACTGGGTTTTTTTATTAAGAAAACTTGTTAATTTATTGTATCATTTCAAAACATTTTAACAAATATCAAATTTGTTTGGTTTTTAAAAACATTTTTTTCAAATGAGCCACTTAAGGGGAGATAACTCTTTTAGTACAAAATTTATAATAGGCTAATAGGGAAATTTTTAATAATTTTGACTTGTAGTAAGAAAACAAGTTCGGTGACACTATCTTTTCTTTTCGATTTCTTAAAACATATTATGAAACCTATCTTTTCACAATTTATTTCAAAATTCTGTCTCATAATTTTTTTTTTATGCACACTAATGTGTTTTTTCATGAACAAACTAACCAAATTTAGGCAATTTTCAACAACACATAGTTTGAAAAATAGCATGGTGACCCATACGTTTTATTATACTTTTGAAAAAAACATAGTAAAATTTTTATTTTGGCAAATTATAAGAAAATTCTGTCTCAAAAAATATATACTTATGATCTACCTTAAATTTTAAATGGCTGAAAAAAATTACCTGCTGAATCATAGCCTCTGTATTCCAATCTTTTCAATCCATTTATCAAGATCTCCAAAATTTCCTTTCTTTTTGCTGGCACTAAGAAATTCAAATAAGCAAATATTCCTGCAATGAAAAAAAAACCACAATAATCAATAGATTTGTTTACACTTAAAAATATACTTATCTAATAAAAGTATATGACTCCATGTCAAATCTTATGATTAGAAATGATTATTTTTGGTTTACCAAATGATCAAAACCATTTTTAGAAAGTAAATCTTATCTTTTAAATTACAAATACATGAACAAATATTGAAAGTATAATACTTCCATGATCATAAACCTATCCATTTATAGGTTTGTTACTTAGGACAAACAACATTTTTAAAGGCTTGTTTGTTGTTTTTTGCTTTATGATTAATTTTTTTCAATCATTTATGAAATTGATCTAGGCCAATATGTCGCACTATGATCAGTTCCTGCATCTCTTTCAGCAAATGAACCAGTAATTCCAAAAATCCTTTACTAAAAGATTTCATGATTTTCAAAACATCATTTGCAGATCAGACAATGAAAAAGTACTTCCGTTTTGGAATGTATAATATACCGTGGATTCATTAATATCTGTTGGATACCAATTTTTAATGGATTTCATAGGAACAGGGGAACCACGAACTCAACTGTTCAACAAATTCCAAATTTTCTAAAAGAATTATGCAGACTTGCCAAAACCATGAAATTTAATATCCACAAAAAATGCAAGATTTACAAAAGAAAATAAATGAATCCACAGTATCTGTCTTAGAATGTCCAATATTTTTCACTTCAGCTAATGCATTTTTCACTTTTATACCTGCATTATGGATCAAGAAATCTGTACCCATTTCAGCAATAACTCAAACTTTTTATCATAAGCTTATGTTGTATCCAAAATAATAATTTAAATAACAGAATTCTTAAAGAAATGTTCTGAATGCAAAATAAACAACTACAAAAGAACTTCAAAATAATTATAAAATTCCAAATTTATCTTTAAATTTTCTCAGCAGTTTGTATTACAGCTGTTAATTGCCAGAATTAAAACAGTAAATATCAGATTTCCAAAAACAAATTGTACAATGGCTAAGGTTTTCACTTAAGGAGTGAAATAAACTCGGGAAATTCCATGGATTACCAAATTCGTTGAAATTTGATAAGTAATGCTTACATGTATATAAATGTTTATTTATGGCACTTCCTGGATTGATTAGACAATAGATTTCGCTGAATATGCTCGACCAATCAATTAACAAGAATTATAGACACATAAGTTAGGTAATCAAATACCCACTATGAAATTATGAACCATATACAATCTAGGTATTTAAATTCTATACAGTAGACAAACCTTGATTGAAGTTTTAAATAAATTAATAATATGAACCCGGTAGTTTGCAGTGTGTTAAAAAGAAAAATTTCAAAACTTGAATTAAGAATATGTGAAATTAAACTAACATTCACCGCTTAATAAGAATAATTAGTTAATCAACTAATTGTTCTGCAGCTAATAAAAGTTTTGGTCTCATTTATATCTTAAGAAATTAACAAATGAGTTAGCAAGCCAAAAACGAGTAGATTGTCGATGTCCTCTGTTAAGCATGGATTTGTATAGTTAGTGACTTTACAAATCAGTGTGCTCGGTTAATTTAAATCATATTAACTACAAACCAATTGCATTATAAAGATCTAACTAGTCTTTTTAATATCTGTGTTTGCAAATTTTAAATTAATGATAACCTTCAGCAATACAAATAAAATGCTTATCTTCTTAAATCAATCAACTCCAAGTGCGGAACACTTCATTTAAGGATTAGTTTACAAGTGAATATTTCAAGTTAACACTGACAAAGATAAAAAAAAAATACAAGCAAGATTGAGTAACCTTGATCAAATAAAACAGAAATATTATAAAGAAAAGAAGTCTTACAAAGTTCCGAAAGCAAAACAGTCAACTTCTATTAGGTTAGAATATGGCAATGATATTAGTGATATAGAATTTTATTTTCGAGCTGAGCCTGTTTTTGCATCATTGCATAAAGTAGGGGTATCGGTGGCCAAGTGGTCTAAGTAGTTACTACTGTAATCAGTCAACACTGAGGTTGTGAGTTCTAACCCTGATGTTGTTGATATAGGTGTCTTGTGTGTTTTTATACAGTGTACAGAAGACATGATGTAGCCAAATACTACAAGAAATTCCTAAACCAGGAAAGGAAAAAGATTACCATTTCATACTATGAGTCACTGGGAGTATTGAATGGTATGACCCCATAGTAGGTGAAAATCTAAGTAAAGTAAATGTTTCTTTATCTGTTCTAATCAATGTTTTATTAATAATATCTCTGCATGCTATTCAAATTCTTTTGTGATTACTAAAAAAACATGATGTTTAAATTAAATGGTTAGGGCATTTAAAGTCTGACCTGTAAAACAAACAAATACTTTTAATTCTAAGGCTTGCAAATCAATTGTTAAGCTAGTTCCAGGAAGCTGTTTTTTTACTTTAATTCTAAGGCTTGCAAATCAATTGTTAAGCTAGTTCCAGGAAGCTGTTTTTTAACTTTTAATTCTTAGGCTTCCAAATCAATTGTTCAGAAGTTTCTAGGAAGGCGGTTTGTTCTTTTGTCATTCCAAGGTTCTAAGAAAATGAATGGAATTGCCAAATTATCATTTATACAAACTATACAAGTTTTTAAAGTTTTAAATCATAACACTTTATTCAAATGGTGCCAAATCAAGTAATCTTCCTTTATTTCAATAAAAAGGTTCTCAGAATTTTCTCAGAATTTTTTCTAGGTTGAAATGTACCACACTGATAAATCTGAGAAAATAAATTATCAATACTTTACAAAATTATCCTTTGATCTTACTGACAAACTGGCTCAAGCGGGAAAATCAATCTCATTGAGATGACCATTGATAATCTTTAAATATCATAATGTTCCAAGATTAAAACATACCAGCATCTTTTATAGGTTTCAACTAAATATTAGATTTTGTCTTTTTTTGACTAAGGGACAGATGATAGAATATGTACACAGGTTTTACTCCAATCTTTAAACATTATATCATATAAGATAATAAAGATAAGCATATGTATGTAGCATGTGGATGAAAGTCAATCCCTTTTTAATATCTTTCCTATTATCTTTAAAATTGTGTAAATCATTTATTTTCAATTCAATTTCAGCAGTCATGTGACATGAAAATATAAGATTTATAAATAAACTTGTGAAAATTAAAATGTCAAACATTATGAAAATTATAAGACACCACTGTAACAAATATATCCAAGATTAGTTAAAGTCTCATGGAGATAACGTTTAAATAACATTATCTCAAACATTTACTTTAACTCCATTAACTTATATAGACTTTAAAGGTTAAAAATGAATAAAAAGCAATGTCTTTTGTCTTTCTTTCGTAGTTTTAATATAAAGAAGAGTATACAGCATTATTACCAACAAGTCAAATTATCACCAGAGACCAAGTAACAAAGATGTAAACAACAAAAGGGTATGTCTTTCTTCCTGAGAATTCACATTTAATAAAAACATGATTACTGTCCTCTACAGACCAATCACTGTGGTTTTTTTATTGAGTAATCCTTGTTGTAGTAAAATCATTATTCATTAATACTTGAAAAGTGTCATTAGAGATTATTCCCAACAATATAACACATATCACTAGGTAGTCTAGGAATTCTTTCTCTTTTTGTAAATTTTTAGACTTTGACTTTTTGTACAAGCACCAAATAATCCCTTATAGTTTCCATGGTTTTGAAAATTCAAAAGTATATATTGTCAAACAGGAAGTGACAGACTGTCGGGCAGATCTGAAAATTGCTTTCACAGTTTAACTCATTATAATAAAGTTCCAGACCAAAATCAATTATATAGAAAAACACTGAAGCATGACTGGAGCAGGACCCCCTTAGGTCAATCAGTCCCCCCCCCCTTCCTCATGAAAAGTTTGTGATCAGCAACTAATTACTTATTAAAAGTATTGTAAACAGGAAGAGAGTGTGAGGCAGATCTGAATATCCTGCAAATATATGGTACAACTGATCATTTTAAAGTTCCAAGCCAACTATTAAATTATACCATAATTCAGAAGCAGAAAATATGCAATCACTTTTTTACAAGGACAGACAACAGGCAAGGAGAGAGCAGTATACCATCCTTTTCTATATGGGTAAAAAAAAAAGAAGATTCAGTTATTTTTATTTTTAAGTATTTTTTCAACTGTAAGTTATACGACTCAGAAAAGCAGAACATGTAGATGAGGGACTTCACCAAGTAGATTTCTGACATTTTTAAATACAGCAGAACAATAGTTGTTAAATAAAAGGTTTCTTTTTAGTGTTATTGTTTACATGATATATGATATACTCTACATGCTAGCTGACTTTAAAATCTTTTCTTTAAAAGAAAATGCTATGTAATACATTGTAGCATATTTTTAAATACCCAATTTACACAAATTTGACACAAGAATGTTATTATCTAAATTATACATCATGAAAAAGGTAACGTTTTCTCAGAATTTTCTCAAACGGTTTTTCCTTTATCTAAATAAAGATAATATAATACCGGTATTAAATCAGCCTTACATGAATACGTGAACAATACAATAGACAGACAATACAGTATAATTATTTTAAATAGAATTGTTAAGAAGTGATGGCTGATCTTAGGTAGACAAATTCTTTATTATATAATCAGTCAAGACATATCGTGTTACGTCAATACTCAGAATAATAACTAACCTACTTTAATATAATAATCATAATATGTATGAATAAAAAAATAGGACCAAGTTTGACTGAGGCAGCAATTGCATTCAAATAATATCTGACATGACCTAAAAATGCTTGTATATATACTGCAGCTGTGCTATTTGAGCAGTCAAATTGCATTGACCGTATATTCATATGTGATATAAAGTCACTGACCGTATATCACCTTGTTTATGACGTTGACAATGTGTTTCCGTAGAGTTTTATTAATGACATCAATAAAACATACAGGTTCGCGGAAATTTTACGTCTTCCGCTCAAAATAAGGAATGATGGTTTTTACCCTAAATACTTCATTTAGAACAGTTATAAGAGTTGCAGTATATAAAGAATAACCATACATTGCCTCGAAATATCAATGTTATTTGTACTCGGCTCGAAACAGGTAGAAATGCTAGGCACAGCCTCGCTTTCTTCCTGTTTCTAAGCCTTGTTCAAATAACATTGATATTTCGAGACAATGTATGGTTATATTATATTTAAAATACAAATAGACAAAATATAATATTATTGAACTAGGCAATTCCTGAATGCCAGTTATTTGCATCCAAGTAAGCCCAAATATCAGAAGTAATAGATAAAATGGACTTGTAACACCTTTAATACTAAAAAATTAAACTTCTGTAGTGTAGAGAAATTTACATTCATACTTCAGAGTATGATTAATGTAATAATTTAACATTATCCAACATGTCCAATAATATATTTTGTAAAAGTAGTTAGGCAAGAACCAAACATAAAATTTTGCATGGAAAAATAATCAATGAAAATACTATTCTAAATGATTAAAAACGGCTTTTGAGTGAAGGTTCAGTTTGTAAAAAAACTTTTGTTCACAAACAAATATTTATTGCATGAATGTCAACGGTTAAAATACAGGAATAATTGGCTGATAAAACAAATTTTATTTTTATTTTTTCAAATAAAACAGCCCTATAGTTTATTAAAAATTATGAATTGCTATTTTTTTTTCCTTTATTATGTTTAACATCAAACAAGTATTTGACAGGTGACAGCTAAATTTACAACATTGGTATATAAAAAAATGTTCCTCGTTTCTAAAAAAGAGAAACTTACTGGTTTTCTTTAGTTGGTTAAGCAAAGATTGCTATATTTATAACATTATACTATATAACTCTTAAAAAAGGTGATAAAATTTTGGACAAATAATATAACAATTAACAGACATGTGTAACTTTGACAAACTGATTCATGAAAGAAGTAAAACTTTGAAATATCTTATAATTATAGACAATTTACATGTTAATTTCTCATTTTTTTCATCTTTTTAATTTATAACGTCTCAGAACTTTATGCCCCAGATCCCTTTAACAAAATGTTAATGCCACATCATGCATGATGTCATGTATGATTACCACCCACACAAACAAACTTCCTTTACCAGGAGAGATAACATATAACCTATCATTACATCACTGAAGCTACACCTTTAATTGGTCTACCTTTTAATGAGTTTGAATTAACACCCTTGTTGCTATGATTTCAATGGTATTTCTTCAAGAAATGGTGATGCTTGTTTAACACTAGACTAGACATACATGGGAAGACATATTTCTGTTGAACTTTTGAAAGTCAGGATGGGTTTATGTTTTCTTCCTTACTTTGGCAAATCGCTAAAATAATGTGGGAACATAAAACTAGATGAAAAGAGTTTTTTAAGAAAACAAAGTTATGTCATTGAGGACATTGACAAGACCTCTCTCTTTTATTCCAAACTTTTTCCTGTTTAGTTTGATACTCACTTAATTATGCATGTTATGTCTTCTTTGACTATTAATGACGTTAAAATACTAAATCCCTGTGATGTGTTTTAGTCGATTTTAGTATCTGATGCATGATTTTTTACTATTAATTGGTTTTGGCTTTTAACTAGCTGTCAGTAACTGCGAGTACTCTCAAATCGTATTTTCTTGTTAATTCGACCTGTTGATACTGTTTATAATGCTTTTTTTGTTATTTTTTATTTATATGGATCTTGTCTGTACACCAGCTTTGATTATTTGTAATATCCTCAATTTTTCACTTATTCTTACAACATTTGTATAAACTTCAAGATTATAAAAAACCGGTTTTTTTCTATAGTGAACATTGATTGGTTAAATATTTCTCAGTGTGTTTGAATTTGTTTGTCAGCTTTTTGGTCATGAATGTTTGTCTCTAATATTTATTTAACTGTGCATTTGTATTCAGATATTGCAGATCAAATTTATTCGTTCATTGTGTAATCATACGTTTTTTGATTGAGTTAAGTCTGCCAATTGATATTTTATCGTATGTTTTTCTATGTTGTGATGTTATGCTATTGTTTCGGAAAAAGGGAGAAGGTTTGGATCCATTAAAACGTTTAATCCCGCTGCAAATGTTTGCACCTGTCCTAAGTCAGGAATCTGATGTACAGTAGTTGTCGTTTGTTTATGTAATATATACTTGTTTCTCGTTTCTCGTTTTGTTTATATAGATTAGACCGTTGGTTTTCCCGTTTGAATGGTTTTATACTAGTAATTTTGGGGCCCTTTATAGCTTGTTGTTCGGTGTGAGCCAAGGCTCCGTGTTGAAGGCCGTACTTTAACCTATAATGGTTTACTTTTTTAAATTGTTATTTGGATGGAGAGTTGTCTCATTGGCACTCACACCACATCTGCCTTTATCTATGTTAACTGGTTGTCATTTGTTTCTTGCAAACTGAAGCCAGTTTCCTAAACTTATCAAATCTGCAAGTGTGGTTTGACCAGTTTAACAAAGATTTATTAGAAAGTTTTATTTGTTTTGATTGATTGTTGGTTGTTTAATGTCCTTATTTGTTTTCAAAACTGCTAAACAGGCACAGCTTTTTAACCAAACTATAACCATGCTAGCTGTAAACTGAAGCTAGATTGTTAACTGAAACAAATATGCCCTTCATGTTATTATACACAAAACTTGCAATGTTCACGGTTATCTACATGTAGTTGGTGTTTCCTTTTACGATAATACATGTACATGTCACAAACAGAAAACATGTAAACCCAATTCTAAAATGACCTGTAATTAATCAGCTCACTTACATGTGAAGGTAAAAAAAGATAAACCTTTATTTTCTTAATTTGTACATCTTTAATAATAAATGACATTGTCTCATGTAAATCTGTTGTTTTTCTAGTTCATTTACAAAATAAGATAATCATGACGATTGTTATTTTTTTTTATCCCTTTGTCTATCCTGTTCAATACCAATAAAACATTGCAAACTGATTGGCTTGCAAAACATATGCATCAAAACATTTCGACCATAATTTATGAAGTTTATTCATTGGATAATCATCAATATATTGAATATATTATACAACTGTTGCTTGATATTGATCAAAGGCAGATGCTACAATACTGTATATGTACAAAAGAAGATGTGAGGTGAATGTCAATGAGACAGCAACCCAAAATAAAGAACAGATAATTATCTATGAAAAAAATCAAATTTCTTTATGAAGATGTTTGGGAAAAACTATAAATAATTCAAATTTCTTACACAGAAAAAAAAAACAAGAAAAAAGAGAGAACAGGACATTGCAAATCTAACTTACACTGTCCATCTAGTACAATACAGGGTTGATAGACATAAAATATTATATTTATATGTTCTCATCTTATATATGCATGTAATAATTGCCACTGGACATTAAACAGACATCAATAAATCCAACAGACTGAACTAAGAGTCTGTACAGATATTATAATTAACAATGGCTATCATTTAATATGTCAACTAAGGAAACAATATTGGAATGAGTCAATCATTCGTAACTTCAATATTAGCTGGAAAATTGGCAATCTGCAATTCTATATGTATTTTGACGGAAGAAGTTAATGTTAATTGCTGATCTTAAATGTTTGGTCTCTGTAAAATTTATTTTCAACTTGTCTAAAACTAATACATTGTACATGAATGATGTAGACAATTTTCTTAAATTTTACCATTGAACATTACATTATATTCATATTCAGTTCTAAAAGGATCATTTAATGTAATTTTAATACTCCCTTTAAAAAAAAAAATAAGCTATTCGGTATTTTCCCACTAAAAAATAAAATCTTTATTCTAGTAAACTTGGGACTTAAAAGATAAAAGTTTCTGCATTGAGTAAATCTGTTACAGAAAACTGAGTTTGAAAGTTAATAAGCACCTACACATTCATATGTAACTGTTTAAACAGTTTAATCATATATTGGAATCAAGTCTGAATAAAAAAAAATTAAAGTGCATGAGCAGATATATGCAATCATACATTTGTATGTCCATTCTGATGTAACTGATAATAGTCAACACACTGTACCAATTCAGTTGAAAAAAGCATAAGTAAATGAGTGTCTTCCAACCAGGAACATATACTGTTCCCCAACCATACATATACTACATATCATGTAGCAGATAAATAAAATATATATATATATGGGTATATAAAAAAAAAATGTATTGTATATTGTAGAAACATAAATGTATATAGAAATAATAAGTTTGATATCCACTTTTAACATCTTAAATTGTTACAGTACAATATACAAATGTATATATTTAATACTATATCAAAAATTATGTATATGATTATGGTATAACATTAAAAAAAAAAACTAATGTTACAAATGTTTTTGTACATTCACAAAAAAAAAATCAGCAAAAGCCAACTTGAAAAATTGTTGATGATGAAACAAGGGTAAGATTGAGATTTCTGATGAAAGCAGAAACTATATATACTAAGTATATAAATTACATGTCTGATGAAATTAATCAATAAATTGAATAAATGCACTATCAACACTGCATAATTCGAATGGCTAGGCTGTGGTTTTTTTTTTTTACATATATATGAAAACATTAAATAATTTAATGAGATAACAAATTGTTGATTTATTGACTTACCACACATATTACCGTCCTGTTCTGTCAAGCCCAATACACAACACTGTTTACCTGTGCCACGTTTTCTGATATAAATAGTGGATCTGGTACTTTTAAGAAGTCATACAGAAAAAGAAACCAGTTTATTATAACCTATCCCTTGCGGTATTTACTAATTTTGGTATTGTTCATTTCATCATACATTGATTGAACAAATATATTAAACTATCAGAAAATTTAACTGATAAAAACTTTCAGGATTATTACTGCTTGAAATTTTAATTGATAAAAAAATAAACAAACTTCTATATATTTTTTCCTTGTTATAAGCGCTGCTGGATAACTCGGACTAAAACAAAATCGGCCTATAACAAAATCGGACTATAACAAAGTCGTACTATAACAAACTCGGCCTACCATTATTTATATGCAGAAATATATTGAACAATCTCGGACTACGAATAGCAGCTAGATTGCTTTTTTTTTACTTTAATAAAAAAAAAAACCAACTTTATATATTAAAATTATATACGAATTTATGAGATTATAATAAATATTTTTGGAAAAATAACCAATGTATAGAAATGTATTAAATATTTGTTGTATGAGTTGTATTTGATATGTTTAAATGAGGATAATTAACTTCTACTTGAAATAGTATTGTGATTTATTATGTTTATTGACATATAGCAGGAACAATTCTGCTGGAGATCTACAATTAATTAAATAATTTATTTTGAACATTTTTGAAGGGGATAAAAAAAATACATTAACAAGATATACTGTATATAAAAACTGCATGAGATTACTATAACAATATAGTAATCTCAGATAAAAATAAAAGTACAAAAAACTTCTCTTTAATATTAAAAAATTAAGATATTCATTTAATAAAAATTTATTCTGAGAGGGACATTATTACAATAATAATACTGAAAAGACAAATCAGAGGTGAATTTTTAATATTAAAGAGAAGTTTTTTGTACTTTTATTTTTATCTGAGATTACTATATTGTTATAGTAATCTCATGCAGTTTTTATATACAGTATATCTTGTTAATGTATTTTTTTTATCCCCTTCAAAAATGTTCAAAATAAATTATTTAATTAATTGTAGATAAAAATTAATTTCAAATTAAGAGTTGAAAATTAATTTCCAATTAAAAACAACAACCAACATTCTACTTATATTCTTCTAGTAGTCCGAGTTTGGTATAGTCCGAGTTTGTTATAGTCCGATTTTGGGAGGCCGATTATGTTTTAGTCCGAGTTTGTTATAGTCCGATTTTGTTATAGGCCGAGATATCATGTAAACGTTATAAGGGTCTGTTGATAAAAGAGAGCAGCGTTGGCACATTTTTAAACGATTTTCTTTGTTCCATTTGCAGATTGATAAGGAAAGAACCTACGTACCGTCTAGTGATGAGTAAACGGAAACATGACGACAGTGAAAACCCAAATTCAGAATATAGCAATTTCTTAATGGGTAAAACTATTTTTTTTGCAAATTATACAATAACAAGTGAACAAAATAATACACCTTCTGACCTTATCGCTAATCCCGGCTAATCCGGCCGCTTGAACTTTTGACGTCAACAACAATCACTTTTCCATTGTGCGTCAGATATTTTCTTTTATGACGTCGAAAAAAAAAAAATTGAAGGGAACCTGTGTGATATCCAGTAATGGCGGATAAATAGCCATAAGGTGTATAGGATAGGAATCTGGGTCCATTCGCCTAAATTACAATCGCTCCCATTCTTGTTTGCCCTCTTTCACGTTCACATCGTACATGTCCGCACCCTGTTTAAATTGCAATCACTCCCATTCTTGCTTGCCCTCTTTCACGTTCACATTGTACATGTTCGCACCCTGTTTAAATTACTGTCGCTCCCATTCTTGTTTGCCCTCTTTCACGTTCTCACCGTACATGTTCGCACCCTGTTTATACCCCATGCAACAAAGTTGCTAAGAATATACAGTTATGTTTTTTTACCAGTTCATCTACATCGGTCTCACTTATATTTATAGATGTAATAACACTTGTATGCAAATTTGTTCGCCATTATGTAAAATCACACAAAAGTGATTGTTGCTTGACGTCAAAAGGTGATTCGGAGTAGATCTAAAGTCATTACATGCATTAGGAGGCAAGATACAGCTAAATACCACAAGTGTAAATATGTTTATGAGCGACAACATGGACAAGAAGAATAATTAACCAACAAAATGCGACAAGAAAATTTTTTAAAGACAGAGAAAACAAATTTAGTGACAAGAAAGTTTATACTCTATTGCTTCATATAGATAGATACATATTTTTAAAGGGAAACTTCGCAAAAAAATCAAAAATTGATATTATGTCCATTCTATATAGAAATGCTCAAATTTATAGATATTAAAGTTTTATTCCGTTAGATAAGAGATCACCATCGATTTTAAATTTAGAGTATCAATTCTCTGCATTCCGCCATTTTGTTGTCTTCCCCGATTAAAAGTCCCGATATGTCTATAAACCACAAAGGACAAAAACTACAGTAACCGATGTAGTCGTAATTGCGTGTCAATATTTTGTCAATCGTACGATTGTTTTATCTGACAAATTAACTTGATACGGAAAATGTTCTTATTTTTTTTAAATGAACATGGTCTGTTGTTTTTAAACTGTTAATATTGGAATTAGGTAAAAAGTCAAAGTTGAAATCATATATATAAGTGTTCCGTGAAAATTGTTTTCGAAAATCTAATTTGTTCATAATTCTTTAAAGTAATAAACTGTTTTCAAATAAATTTTGATCTTCCCTCTTCTGATCACCAGCATGGCTAAAGGTATTACTTCCAAAGGTATTGTGAGGGGTGTGAGGTGACACGTCCAGGTATTCCAGCGATTTCCTGTCGGGCTTGCAAGTTCACGCATCGTTTCACTTCTGCAGGTATTGATCAGTGTACACGGCTGATAACATTTAACTTTCCATTTTGAACTATCAGATGTATAATATACAACTCTAACTCTGTCTTACTTGTCATTACCAAACTCATACGCTGGTTTATAAATAACATTTCTGGTGTAAAGATTATTATTCATAGAAATATAAATAATACCCAAAATATAAGATTTGATGAAATTAAAATCTATTTAAATATTTTTTCCAAGGGTGAATTTGGGAAAATGTAATATATACTCATTGTCAAAAGTGAAGGACAGATTGGAACATACCAGAAATATTGATTTAAAAAAATGTACGCACTTGCCGACGATTCGTTTATACGACTGGATAGAAAGTAACGGAACTATAGCGCAATTTAAAATATATACATGTATACATTGAACATAAGAAAAAAATATATATTTTGAATAAATAGGGGTAAAAGTGTTGTAAATAGACTAGTCCACGTATGCCAACAGTATGTAATCATCAAATGTCGATAGACTATTATAATAATATACCAGAAGAAGAAGAGAACCAATTTGATTTAAATACAGGTCGATGTATAACTTTTGCTTTGGTTCATTGAAGTTGTGGACATAGTAAAATAAGATTGTTCTCGAACAAAGGAAGGAATTCGTCATCACAATTGTTATATATGCCACTGGACGAACACTAATTATCCCGAAGGGATGTGAATATTTTGCTGGGAAACTTTTGAGTATCAAAATTTCAAATTAATTTCGGGATTTTTTTTTCTTTCTTGGTATTCAATAACAGAAAAAAGAATAAATTACTTGTCCGCTAAATAGGGGTATTCTTGTCAGATGAAAGACTTTTAGTTATATTTAAAAAATAGAGAAATATGACATTAAATTGGTTCTGTCTTTTTTTTAAACATCGTTAAAAAGATGTGTGTCTAAGGTGAACGCCACAAGAACCCTGTAATACTAGTACGAGAGTATAGCATGTAAACATTCCTTCTCAATAATATGGTTGTATTGGAAATCTTTTCATACAGATTGACAACTCATTGTCCGATATGCATGTAATATTTGCCACATGACGCCCATAGTTCTTTCTATACATCATCTTATTCTTTGATATTGCTGTCAACATCGATGGTTCACACCCAAACAAAATGGGAGTAATGAACCTTCAGAGCTTCTCCGTGTTATACACTTGTGAAATATATAGACGAAATTTCTGTATTGAAATGAATATACATGTACATCTCACAAACAGGATTTTCAAATAATGATTTTGAGTAATCACCTTACAAACCAATATCAACGTATGGCAAGATATAACCATGAAGGAATTTAGTTTTTGTCAGACACCAGAACTCATCACTTTCATAAACGTATACGTATATATGCGGAAAAAAAGTCACGGGAAATAAAGTCACAAAATCACTAGGAAAAAAAGTCACAGGAAAAAAAGTCACAAGAAAAAAAGTCACAGGAAAAAAAGTCACAATATTTTTTAGTAAAATTATTTATCAGAAGTATGTTGGAATGCACATGAAAAGGTAACTATGTACATGTATGCAATAAATGATTCAACTGGAGTTCTTGAATGCATAGAAAAAAAGCCATAATATACTTGTATCAGATTACTTACTCTTAGTGGTAAAGTTTAATCTTTGAAAACCATAAAGGAAGTATATATAAACTAATAAAAGCGTAATATAATATGTTCTTTTTTTCAAAATTGACTTTTTATCAAACAGGGAAAGCTGATTGTTTCCTTTCATTTAATATTGAGCTTAAGTTGTATTTCATTGGTATGACTTCCTACGAAGACAGGAAGTGGCAGGTCTACAAAAGGGGGAAGGTGTCACAAGAAGCCACACATCAATATCAACAGTCCCTGTTAGTATTAATGGCAATGAGTTGTTTGTTTAACACTGAATTGAAGGAATAATACTTTATCTTCAAAAATCAAAATAACTTGTGATCAAGTCATATACTGAACTTCTAACTTGAATTCAAATTGAAGGAAATTGGTGCTGTTTAACTCACATCTCTTTCATTTCATAAGAGATATAAAACAAAAATAATTACAACAAATCCTTGAAAACATGCATGTATCAATAGTACACCAGCATGTACACGTTTCATTTTAATGTTTTGCGATTTATATCTAAATTTCCAAAGCTAGTCGTATAAAATGAATTAAAAAATGTCCATTTCCATACAAATATTTATTGGGAATGTTTTCCAATATATTCATATATATGTGCGACCATATGACCATTTCAATTAAAAAAATATATTTGGAAAGTTTCTCCTATTAATACATGTATGTGCAGATCATGTGACTATTTCATACAAAAAATATATATTGTGACTTTTTTTCCTGTGACTTTTTTTCCTGTGACCTTTTTTCCTGTGACTTTTTTTCCATGACTTTTTTTCCGTGACTTTTTTTCCTGTGACTTTTTTTCCTACATTCATATAATATATGCATACAATTTCAAATATCAAGAACAAGCGGTTGATGTCGATAGTCCGTTTTCCAACTGTTCGAGTTAGACATGTCACTTGTTCATTCTTGAAAGCCTTCATATTCGCCGTCTAACGATGGGAACTGTTTCTGATTGTGTTGATTATTAATGCTTGTATGGTAATTCTGTCGTTTATCTGTACAAGCGGTTGCATTTCCTCTCCTTTCCCAACAAACAAACGAACGAAACGCTACTAGTCTGCTTTCTCTGGAGCTCATCCTCAATGGCTCTTATACGTCAGGAAACTTACATGTATACTAATAATGATTGTTTCAAGAACAACGATGTATGGACGAACTATTCTAAATTCGTCAATATCAGTTATGCATGACTAAGATATAACTTTTATTACAACTACTGTATGACTTATTTGGATTAATGACGGCTATCATATTCAACATTGCACAAATATTATCATAGAATTAAAAAAAAATCCTCAAAAATCCTTAAAAAAAATAATGCCTTAGCTTAGATAATTGGTATTTTTTCACAAAAAGTTCGTGTAAATGATTGTCAAATGAATTTAATTATGTAAGAATAAAATGTTAAAAAGAAACTAAAAAAAACAAACATGTATGTTGTATTTTTTTGTCAATTAAAAACTTTAAAATTGCAATAGTTTTATTAGCATTTAAACACAGCCACATTTGAATACAAGTTAAGAAATTCCGGTAAAGTCAATGATATCAAACAGATGTACGATGGTATATCAAATTGGGTAATATTGCATTTAGTTTTTATTAAAGATTAAAACTACTAATTTTTACTTCATATTTGAATCTTTACGCCAATTGCCGCTAAGAAAGTAATCAAAAATTGTTTCCTTTTATTTTTATACATTTTCGGATTTACGAATCTGAATTTTATTTTCAATTAATTTACACAATTTAATTATTGAATCTTTATTCTCATCGTGTATTAAATCTAAGTGTATTAACATCGTGACATCATACTCTTTCTAATCCTTTCTGTTTATCCTTTCCAAATAACAACATTTATACCGGTGTACGCTTGAACTCACACCTGCGGCTAAATAGCTACAAGGTAAACGAATTGACCTCAAGCCGAGAAAAATACAGTGACCTTTACAAAATAATATACACACTCTGCTCACACATTAGTTGCATTGAAATGATTATCAAAACAACAACGATAAATAGAACTGAAATATTTTCAGTTCAATATCAGTAAAAATGTTCAATAAATATTTTATGAATAAAATCTCAACAATAATTAATTAAATTTATTCAAAAACATTTACTAGAGATAATTTTATAGGAGTTTAATTCAATCAATACAAAAACGGTATATGCATATTCATTTTCGTTCATTATTATATTGTGGTTAATAACTACGACCATTCGTCAGCTGTGCGCTTTTAATTACGTATATTGTCGATAAGCTATAAGAGTTAAACAGATTTTATTTTTTCCCAGAATTCAATAAATCGGGCTAATACGTCACGACCCACTCGAGAATTCAACCAAAAAAGTTACAGATACTTGATTTTCTCCGTTATTAGAAGGAATATAAATTTAAAACTTTGCAAATGTGTTTTTTATGTTAAGATGAACATAATTAGATGATAAGTAAAAAATTGCAGAATTTCCCTTTAACTCCAACGCGTCGCTAGTAAAATAAATTTGCCTCCATCAAATCACCGATTGATGCTGTCAGACGTCAGAGCTTAAAATACAATACAGGTATCTCCTAAATAGCTATAAAAGAATTGTGATAAAAAGGGCAAAACAATTCAAAAGAAAAAGGAACTTAAAGGAAACAGTTGTTTTAATTTGACTTTGATGTGGTTGGAGGAGAGTTGATCAATCAATAGTTATTAGTTTCTACAAGATTTTTTTTTAAGCTTTTGCATTATATTTACTTACTTCACTAAATGAAGTTATTTTGTAATTGAATAGCTAATATTACTATTTATAACTGTATAATTTTAGAGCTGGCTAACTATGAAAAAAATGTGAACAGACAGATGCACAAATTCAATGCCTATCGAAAAGCTGCTGCTGCTATAGCAAAACACCCTACACAAATAAAGACTGGAGCAGAGGCACAGAAACTAGTGAGTATATTCCAGTATAATAATGTAAATGGAGGAGAGACTCAGAAATAATTGAGATTACCATGTTTACTGTGTGCAAATGAAGTAGATAAAGTAGATAAAGGGGGAATAAAGGGTACATAAATTGTGATCTAAGCCGTCTTAACTGCTAGTAGTCTGTTGTTATTTATGTATTACTGTCATTTTGTTTATTTTCTTTATAAACTAGATTGTGCCTGATATTCATAATACTAAACAGGATTGTGCCTGATATTCATAAGATGAAGACATAATCTTTCAATCAGTTTAATTGAAGTCTGGAGCTGACATGTCAGTTAACTGCTAGTAGTCTGTTGTTATTTATGTATTATTTGTCATTTTGTTTTATTTTCTTTAGTTACATCTTCTGACATCAGACTCGGACTTCTCTTGAACTGAATTTTAATGTGCGTATTGTTATGCGTTTACTTTTCTACATTGGCTAGAGGTATAAGGGGAGGGTTGAGATCTCACAAACATGTGTAACCCCGCCTCATTTTTGCGCCTGTCCCAAGTCAGGAGCCTCTGGCCTTTGTTAGTCTTGTATTATTTTAATTTTAGTTTCTTGTGTACAATTTGGAAATTAGTATGGCGTTCATTATCACTGGATTAGTATATATTTGTTTAGGGGCCAGCTGAAGGACGCCTCCGGGTGCGGGAATTTCTCGCTACATTGAAGACCTGTTGGTGACCTTCTGCTGTTGTTTTTTATTTGGTCGGGTTGTTGTCTCTTTGACACATTCCCCATTTCCATTCTCAATTTTATTTAGCAGTAACTTATAGATACATGATTATATGAGCAGATGCATTATGCATCTTATGCTGTAGATCCCCCCCCCCTAAAAAAAGTATGCCTAGTATTATGTAATTCTAAAAATCATTGACACCTGTTTGTAGATGGTATTTTTGGAATTAGAAGTTCCTGGTGCAATTAAGTACATGCATGTAAATATGTCAACTGAAATATCATGCATCTATGAAAAAGTGTCAATTACTTTCTTCATCCTCTCTAGAATCATTGTCTAACAGATGTTCATAAACCCAAAAGTATTGGAAGCACAGACAAATCAAACCAGTATGGTTTACTTTTGAAAGACTGTTGTGAATATAGGTTAAGAGACATTAGAACGTTATGTAATGTAATTGTTTCCGTACTTTCGCACACACTATTGTTAATGTAACGTAACGTTATTGTTAATTGTTACGTATCTATTTATCTTACAATCATAAAGTATCTCAACTAGCAAGACGTTATTTTCTTCCACAAGTATTACAAAGTTAATACCCTCAAGATAATAACATTACTTATAATGTATAATGTATGTACATGTATTACAGGATGGAGTTGGAGCAAAGATTGCTAAAAAGTTAGATGAATTTATAGGAACTGGAAAACTAGAAAAATTAGAAAAGGTAAATGACATGTTTTGTTTTTCATTTTAAATTGATTCACACTTATTTTATATTTGAAATTTGACAACTGTATGGGAAACTCAGTGAAGCATTACAAATGATGACATAAAAACCAGTGGTGGATCCAAAAGGGGGGGGTCTATGGGGGTTGGACCCCCCCCTTTTTAAATGGCTGGATCTGCCCCTGAATACTGTGTGCCATTACTTTATTTGTATGCTCCTGCCATAGTAGCATCAAATCTATTTCCCCCCTTCTTTTTAAATAAATCAGCAGAGTATTTAGACACTTGATTATTTTGACTTTGCTTGAGTATTTTAAGCATATATGTGTATTTCTAATTGTTAACTTAACCCTGCTATTTGCTTTATAAATCTAAGCATAGCTGCTGAACTTCCTTTTGGGACAATACTAATAGTTAATGACAAAATTTTCTTTGTTTCCTTTCAGATAAGAGCAAACAGTACAAATACGGCTATAAATGAATTGATCAAAGTAACAGGTATTGGGTAAGTAAGCCTTCAAAAATCTTCAAATAAATGTTCTATTTGTTCCAAGAAAAACTGTGTACCACTTGTAGTCAAAATGATGTGTAACATGGCCTTTTTCATAGCTTATTGAAACACTTTATCTTTTGTTCCCTGCTGATAACCAAAAACATGTACATTATTACAAAATTTCTGATATTGGTAAATGTTCAAAATTCAATTTGGCTGAAATTAGGTATCTCATTTCAGTCACTTGTATTCAAATCAGTCACTGCTTTTCCCAGACCCTTATTCTTACCGTTGTACAGCACATCTGATTTTAGCTATCAAGTTAGAATATTGGTTGATATTACAGTATCAAAAGAGAGGGGCAAAAGATATCAGAGGAACATTCAAACTCATATAAAATATAAATGAACTGACATGGCTAAAAAAGAAAAAGTTGAACAGACAAACAATAGTACACAAAACACAACATATAAAATAAATACTAAGCAACACGAACCTCACCAAAAACTAGGGGTGATCTCAGGTGCTCCATTACTGGAAGAAATTTGTCTTATTTTTTTGAAGTTCAGTTACTATACAATCAGATTTAGGTAGCAAACACTTCCAATCAAATTTTACACTATGCACATGCAGTTCTTTAATTACCTGCTACTGTGTATTCATTATTACCGGTATATGTCGGATATTACTTTTGTTGATTTCGTGGATACAGGTGAACCACGAAATCAAATGTTCAACGAATGACATACATGTATTTTCTATAGGATAGAATGCAGAGCTTGACAAAACGACAAAATCAAATATCAATGGCCATGCAATTTTTCCTTAATCCACGAAAATAAATGAATTCACAGTATCTATTAAGGAAAACATTTATGATTGGTTACATTTTTATTTTACAGCCCAGCAGCAGCTCAGAAATTTGTACAAGAAGGAATTAAATCAATAGAAGGTAGATTTCTAACATGGCAAGTGTATTCAAATGATTTTGCCAACTTAGTATTTGTAGAATTTATCATGATTTATTTCTGGTCTGTTTAGAGGTTTAATCCAATATTTGTGTTTTAAGTTACATGATGTGCTCAAGCTTTTATAGAATACGTAAACTTGTGCTGCCTCACTAATACGTGCCTCATATCTTCTTCTCTTTTTCATTGCTTTTAAGACAGGATATCTAACAAGAAATAACTGTGTATAACAAAATGTTTTTGTAATTTTATCCTGGATTGTTTGATACAAGAAAAACTTTCAATGATTGTTACAATATACACATCAAACAGTATTATTAAGTATTAGAATAAAAAGATGTGGTACAGTGTATGATTGCAAATGAGACAACTATGATGTGGATATGAGCAACTGTAGGTCACCATACAGCCTCCAACAATGAGCAAAAACCAAATCATATTATAAGCTTTAAAGCCATTACAAAATGCAAAACAATTGTAATTACGAACACTTGGCATGATTTATGCTAAAGCAATACAGAGTAATTGAAACCCATTGTGACAGACCACTTATGAAATAACTGTATTGTATTTTAAGCTCCGACAGCATCGATTGGTGATTTGATGGTCGCATATTAAGTTTACTGGCAACACATTAGCTCCATCTAGGCACATAAAGAATGTGACAGGTTTAAACATGTTTGCAAACCCTCAACCCTAAAAAACACCTTGGAAACTGGTGCAACAACACTACATAGCACAAACTAAAGAAAAACATATTTAGTTTCGTTTAAGTTTATCAATACCAAATTCAGTGGAAGTCTGTTTTTGTACAAGAACCAAAAAATACATTTGGCAATTTATTTCACCTCTATAATGGTTTCGGAAGTTTTTAACATTAAGCAAATGAAAAGTAATGATTGTTTTATTTTAGACTTGAGAAAAAACACAGATAAACTAAATCATCATCAGCAGATTGGTCTGAAGTAAGTAGCATTAATATGTAAGAAAAAGACAGTTCATTATTAATTTGAGATATATAGATTCCATCACTGCAGCAAGGGTTTTACCATATTTCTTGACTCGAGACAGTTATGCTTTAATGTTTAAAGGGTAAGGCTAGCAGAGCTTTTTAAATAATTAAAATTTAACTGTTGAGAGTTGAGAAATATCGTTATACACGAATTATAGTGATGGAATCTGTTTTTAGGATTTTTACACCACACCTACAATAGTAGAGGGGCATTATGTTATCTGATCTGTGTGTCCATTTGTCGTTCGTTTGTTCATCCGTCTGTCCCACTTCAGATAAAGGTTTTGGTGAAGGTAGTTTTTGATGAAGTTGAAGTCCAATCAATTTGAAACTTAGTACTCATGTCAATATGATATGATCTTTCAAATTTTAATGCCAAATTAGAGTTTTTACCCCAATTTCCACTGAACATAGAAAATGATAATGTGAGTGGGACATCCTCATGATCCTTGTATTATGGACACATTTTTGTTATCCTTACCTTTCAAAGATTTGTAGAAAGTTGTGTTCTTTAAATGTAATGGCATCAGGCATGGTAGAATTTTTTCAAGACGTCATAATAGGAAATTCAGAAGTAATCAAGAAAATACAAAGTCATTATTAAATTTTGACCAATCATTTGCTGAGAACAGATATTTCACTTATGATGAGAAATATTTTTCTCACACTGCTAAAGAAATGAGAAAATAGCACAAAAATTAGAGAAAATTACAATATCTTTCTACTTCTGAAAAAAAAAGGTTTCTTATTTTGGACATTTGGATTTATGTTCAACTATTAACTATTATTATATCAATAAAACTGATTTATCTTAATTTCCCATTGTGATAAATTCTAATTATCTCCCATGTGAAATAACTAGTTTATTTCCTCTCTCCAGATTTTCACCCTCTTTTAATTCTGCTAAAGATCAAACTGATAAAATCTTATTGCTAATGATGAAACACACCATCGGTAAATCTATACTGCTAAATTTAAGTTTTGTATACACACTTTTTTTTACATTGTTTATTTATGTCTGTCATAGTTTACAGATATAGCACATTTCAATATGAAGCATACCACATCGAGAATACAGGACAATAATTGTGTATGTGAATAATATTGATATCAGTTTTACATTCCAATTTTATTTTGTCCTTCTATAACTTTCAATCAGACTCAGACAGTGATATAATTAAGTAATTACCAGTTTTAAGAACTAAAACAGTAGCAATGAATTAATTATTTTATAAGCACAGAACATCTGTCAAAGATTTAGTTTTAAATATCTAAATTCTTTTTCAGACATTTTGAAGATTTTGAAACCAGAATTCCAAGAAAAGAGATGTTAGAACTTCAGGTATTGACAGAGCATACCCAGTTTCTTTATCTTGTATAACATTGACTCATCATAATTGTTGGGGGTTGTTGCAGCACTGATGATGTTCATATAAGTATTTACATGATTGGAAGAATAAGGGAGATAATTGACTGTATTTAGGCAAGCTTAATTAGGTCAGCATGACATATATTTCAGACTTGTTTTACTAATATATTTAACAACATTTAGGAATATGTTAATCAATTAAATTCTTCCTAGTTAATATGTTTTAAGGTTAACTACAACCAATTCACAAATGTCATTTATAGGCTTTAGGTCTTCATAAGTTTTGTTGTTGATAACAGATTTTTTTACAAATTAAAAATGACAAGCAACTATTTTACAGGATCTTGCATTGCGAGAAATTCATAAACTAGACACAGAATATAATGCTGAAATATGTGGCAGTTTTAGAAGAGGTCAGTAACAATTATGTTATAAATATGTGATCAGGGGTAATATTAGTATATACCGGTATTCAACAATTAAATATCTAAAGGATAAAGGTTTGACAACAAGGGGTCAAAGTATGAAGCATGATTACTAGCTGAAATTGTTTATACAGAAATAAGATAAATATTGCAATTTACATCTGTTTTAACCTTTGTTTAGAACAAGTAATGGTTTTTGTGTTAAGTTAAAGAAGAGAATAAATTACAGATAGATGAACAACATCAAAAATTTGATATGGTTTCATCCTCATGGTCTATACAACTCGGACATACAATGAAACCTTCAAGCAGATATATCTTGTAATAGCTAAAATTTTACAGTAAACTGATAAATGTTTTGATCTTTTGATTATTTGTAGGTGCAGAGACTAGTGGTGATATAGACGTACTGTTGACACATCCATCATTTACATCAACTTCTAAGAAAAAGGTAGGTTATACTTAAGTACAGATGTTTGTTAAAATTTCCCAAAATCAATTTGATTTCTTATTGAATTACATTTGTTAATGTTATTTAGAGTGTTGAGTGGAATAAATTATTACTCATTGTCAGTATAATATTTTTAGGAATTACATATATAAATGGTATTTTGAGTTATAGATCAATTAAATTATTAACTGAGATTAATATAATAGATAAAAAGGCAAATAAAATTTTCTGCTTTTTTTCCAGCCAAAATGTCTTCATGATGTAGTTAAACAATTTGAAGAAGTAGGCTTTATAACAGATTCATTATCACATGGGGATGCTAAATTTATGGTAAGTCACAATCTATTTTCAGTTTTCAATTGATGATGGTTTTGAGTTAAAAAAACAAACTTTCTCATAAACTAATCGTTTATTTTAAAACCAAGCAATGTGACTAAGAGTACTTTTGGTATCACTTGGTGTAATTTTCAACAATTTTTTTTTATAAATAACTTAATATTCTAATTATATATTATACTTTATAAAACATACAACATTCTTTAAGGAATGGTCCGAGTTCCTAGATGGGCTTGTTGTCATACCAAACAAGTTGCTTATTACGGGCGATCTTAACTTTCACCTGGATAATGTGAATGTGAACGATACTCGGAAATTCAATGAAACTCCGTCCATGGACTGGTACAACATGTCCAAGGACCAACACACAATAAGGGTCACACACTTGATGTCGTTATAACAAGGGACAACAGCACAATTGTGCAAACATCTCCATCCATTAAGGACCCATGTCTATTCGATCAGAATGGTAATTTTTCCTTGCTTTGTTTACATCATTGAAGATCTAAAAGCCCCCAAAACAACAACATACCGTGTCTTATCGCAAATTTAGTGACATCAAAACAATCAGTTCAATCATCGATAGGCATGCACCATTAAAATAGTGGAACATCATAATGCGTCCTAACATTGAGTGGTATACAGACGAACTTCGCTTAGCTAAGAGAGACATGCAGAAATTGAATTTGACAGTTCATCGTCAAATATTTCATAATACCTGTCTGAAAGCAAGCAAGCTTCTCCTTAAATCCAAGAAGGACTATTTTTCAACAAAAATATCTGAGATAGAACATGCATCATTTGACAAATGACAAATCATACTACCTTCGCATAATGATGAAAAAATTCTGGCTGACAAATTTTGTGAATTTTTTGTTGGAAAAATAAGTGCCATTCGTGACAATCTCACGGCTAAGAATGATGCATCAAGTTACAACCGTGATACAATGAGAGCTGATATAAAATTTGAAGGTAAACCATTATGATCGTTATCGCCAGTTTCAAATGACCTTGAAATTATCTTTGCTGCTCCAACAAAGTCTTGCAAACTTGATCCGTTACCAACTAAACTTCTTAAGCCTTGTGTGGATCATTTGTTGCCGTCAATCACAGATAAAGTCAACAGGTCGCTATCAGAACAATGTGTACCACTGTCGTTCAAACAAGCTGTTGTGAGACCATTACTTATGAAACCAAGTCTAGATAAAGAGATGCTCAAAAACTACCGACCAGTCTCCAACTTACCTTTCATTTCAAAGACACTGGAAAAGGTTGTCGACATTTGACTGGAAAATCACATGAATTCACATTCTCTACATGATAGTGTTCAGTCAGCCTACCGTACATGTCATTCCACGGAAACTGCTCTCTTACGTGTTCATCACGGTATTGCCTATGCACTAGATAATAACTGTTGTGCCATTTTTCTCATGCTCGATCTATCGGCCGCTTTTGATACCATTGACCATCAGATTCTTTTTGATCCTTTGGAATATTCTTTTAGCATTACCGGAGATGCTTTGCTATGGTTACAATCGTATCTTATGAACAGGACTCAACGATATCAAACTCGATTTTGGTGTACCGCAGGGCTCGGTCTTAGGGCCGAAACTATATTGTATTTTTGCAAAACCAGTAGGCGAAATTTGTAGGCGCCACCGAATGTCATACCATTCGTACGCAGACGATACTCAGGTTTATCAAATCATAAGACCGAAAGGAGACTGGTGCGATCTGTGCAAACGCGTAGAAAAATGTTTGTCTGATATTGGTGATTGGATGAGTGCCAACATGCCGAAACTTAATGAAGACAAGACAGAATTAATAATCTTTGCACCAAAACATCAATTGAAGCACTCACAGATTTTTGTCTGACATTTGACGGAACAGTGTAAAGCGACGTTTCTTGTGTGAAAAATCTGGGAATGTACTTTGATAAAACCATCAGTATGGAACATCAAGCCAGTGCGCTTACTAGGCTTGTTTTTACCAAATTCGGAATATTGGTCGAATTCGATCTTTAATTTCAGTTGAAGCCTTTAGTAGTGTGCTCCCTAGTTACATCAAGGCTGGACTATGGCAATGCATTGCTGTACGGTTCTAACACCAACATTATCAGTAAATTGCAGCGGGTCCAAAATACAGCAGCACGTTTGATAACACGAAAAAGGAAATTTGACTCAATTACGCCTGTTTTAATATCGTTACACTGGCTACCCATACATTACTGTTGCCAATATAAACTTCTTTTATATGTGTACAAAGCACAGCATGGCAAGGCTCCTAGTTACCTTTAAAATTTAATTACGCCATACCAGCCAAGTAGATCCCTCAGGTCCGAAATTAGTATGCTCCTACATCCTCCAAATGACTTTCGAACGAAAAGCTACGGTGAGAGGTGTTTTGATAAGGCTGCACCTACACTCTGGAATAATTTGCCATCGTATTTGCGGAGTGTAAACTCTTTAGATATTTTTAAAAAACAACTCAAGACTCATTTATTTCGGACTGCTTTTAAGGATTTCTTGTAGATTTTATATACTTTTAATCGACTGCATTAATTTTAGACAGTTTTGTATATTTTAGGGTACATGCATTTTTCATTTCTTTTTTCTTTTTTTTAAGTATCTTATAAATTTTTATATGCTTATTTGATTCTTTGTAATCTGTGTTTTTATGTATTTTTGTATTTACATTTTTTTTAAATGTGAAGCGCTTAGAGTGATTTTTGTTATTATATAATGCACTCTATAAATATTGTATTTATTTATTTATTATAACATTTAGTGAAGAGAGTAACATTACAGTGGTTAAAAATAAAAATAAGTCCAGATTGATCATATAGAGGTTCAATGGAATAGGATGTACATGTACTGGTTTTTCATGCTACTGGGTTTGTTTACTACCGTACTCTATTTCTCTTATATCCATAGGGTGTGTGCATACTGAAGAAGAAGGATGGTGGTGAGGAGCCTAAATACAGGAGAATTGACATCAGGTAAGTGAAAGAAGTATAAATGATCATACATATAGTTAGACAATATACATATAGTGTCTTGAAATATGAAATTTATTTGTATGAGGCTTAGAAACGGGAAAATGCGAGGTTCTACCGAGCATTTTCCCGTTTCGTGCCGAATACAAATAAATTTCATATTTCAAGACACTATACGTATATTGTTTTTATACTAAAATCGATAAAAAAATATGAAAAATATGAAACAAATATTATTAAAAAAAAGTGTTTGGAATTTCCCCCTTGGGGTACCATTTTGGGGTATTTCCCTATGAGCGTAGTCTAGGCGGTAAGCATAAACAATTTAAGGAATTAGAAAGGGAAAATGAATTTAATTAATAACATTTGATAAACATGGTATATAAATTACCAATTTGAAGACATAACAGGTTTAAATTCATAAAAGTTTGACCATTGTTACTACACGTTGTCATGGTTGTGACGTGACGTTGTAAGTAGGCGGGGCTTATAGGTGAGTTGAGGTCATTGACGTATAAAGTTAACGTTTATACGTATAGCTTTATCTGTATAGTAAAATAGCTGATTGCAGTATAAAGTATTTTGTCATGATGTTAAGCGACTAACAATCCATCAATACATAGTGAATAATGGCATCTTTGTTTTTGATATCAGCAAGAATATCAAGCAAGCCCACTAAGGTGAGCTAATTAAGTCGGTAGCTAAAACTAAAATATAATTTTCTTTTTATCAACAATTTGTCCTAACTGCATGTTATTTTGTTGTTCAGAATATGAAATAAAACAAAATGCTTAGTAAAACTATTTAACGCATACAAAACGTTTTCAAGGTTGTTCGGTTGTTTGAATGCAGAATGTATTTCATTGATAAATTGATGCAGATTGACATGAAAATTTGACGTTGCTGTATTGCCATGTGACGTCATTGCCTTATATTTTTGACTTTCTGAAGTCCTGTCCATGAGAAAGAAAAAATTAAGGCAGTTAGATTAAAGGGAAAATGTACAAATTGCTGATTATTATAAATATTACTTGACTTTTTTTACAGAAATGAAATATACCTTAATAAAGTATTTTGAAAGATAACCTAATTTAAGTCTTCAGCTCAATATATTAAAGACAGTTCATTCAAATCTGTTGTTTTTTTCTTTCTCTACAATTTTATGAATAAGAATCATTTGAAGATTTAAAAAAAATTATAACAGGTCATTTCTGGATTATATCATTATATTATATTGTGTATATTTTCATTAATTTTTTTTTATGTAAGAATGGAAAATTACAACACATCATAGGTTTGTTTTATTTTAGATTGATTCCCTTTGACCAGTATTATTGTGCATTGCTGTATTTTACTGGCAGTGACGTTTTCAACAAGAACATGAGAGCACATGCTTTAGAGAAAGGTTTTACACTAAATGAATATACTCTTAGGCCACTAGGTAGTACAGGTAAGACTTCAGTAAATAAATAAACTGCTGATTAAACTGATAAATCATATGCAAAAACACTTAATGTAAGCATCAAAAGAGGAACATGAATTATCTGTGATTAAAGAGTAAACAACCAGTAGCAATGAAGAATATTTGTCTTTGCCCTATAAGTCATAGTCTAGTGCCTATCAGACTGAGTTTACATGTTGAAGTTGGTGATCAGGTCACATTTAGAGGATCTACTATTGGCAAATCATTGATGTTTGGTAGACATTTGTGTAAGCATTGACACACAATATGTATGAATAAGGCACAAACATAGATAGACATTTTCAAGTTCCTCTTCTAAATATATAATTATGAAACTGTATCTCTTATTCTTTATGGATGCTGGATAGGCACCAAGAGAGACTTAAAGTTCTTTGTAATTGAATGAATCACTTCACCTACTTGTTTTACTATTGGGAAAGATATAATATGGTGTAGATACAAACATCTTATCAAATACAAAATCTACTAGGAAAATAAGTACATGTATAATTTTTACTTTATATGGAAGAACTAGTTATATTATATTAGATAATTTTTATCTACTTAACTTTTATTTTTTTAACAGGAACTCCAGGAGAACCTCTTCCAATAACTTCTGAAGAAGATATCTTTGACTATTTAGAATATGAATATAAAAAACCATGTGACAGGAAATAACAGTGTAGATACTTACAACGCAATTGTGACCAAATACCTTAACCACATACTTGATGAATGAATGATATGGTATAAACAGAAGATTCCCCAAAAAACTTTAAAACCCTCCCTCAAATGTCTTTATTGGAGCATGATTAAGAGGCTTTGTTGCTTAAGTTTTCTGATTTATGAGGTTCTTATATGTATATTTATACTTCGACTGTGCAGTGAATGTAGAATTCTTATTACATTTATTATGGTGCTGTGTTCATGATTATTTATCATATTCACTTTTCAATCATCATTGTCCATTGTCATTTTCTGCATCTACAACATAAACAATGAGTTAAAAAAAGTGGGGTAGATACCAAGAAAGCAATCTAAAGCCATACATTATAGAAAGATAGTTAGACAAACAAACAATAGTCTACATAATGGTAAACTACATTTACCATAATCAAACCCCACCTAAACCTAGAGCTAATCTCAGGTGATCACGGAGGGTAAACAGTTCCATTGAAGTCATAAATCCATCTTCTTGATGATCATAAGTAGCACATTTAAGTTGACAACCTTATTGTGTCATTAGATTAAATTGAAAGCTTCTTACCATATTGCAATCTTTTCCTAAATTAAAATCCAGTCATGAGTGTCAAAATCATTGCTGTGTGACTGACTGTTAAACTGATATAATGCTTTACAAAGAATTTCATTTTAAAAATAAATAAAATTGAGAATGGAAATGGGGAATGTGTCAAAGAGACAACAACCCAACCATAGAGAAGACAACAGCAGAAGGTCACCAACAGGTCTTCAATGCAGCGAGAAATTGCAAAAATATTCCACTGCAGGTTGTATATTTTAAAAAGAATTCCCTTTCATTAATAAACAATCACCAGGTTGTATATGTTTTACTTTTCATATTATTAGGCAGCAAAGTTAAATAAATATGTGTGCATGTTGTTTTCAGTTGTGTATGTTGTTGTTTGTTTGTTATGTTGAATGTATGATATCAGTGGCGGATCCAGAACTTTTCCTAAGGGGGGGGGGGGGCGCTCGCTCCAGTCATGCTTCAATGATTCCCTATACAATCAACCAAATTTTTCCCACGAAAAGGGGGGGGGGGGGGGGCAGGGCCCCCCTGGATCCACCTATGTGATATCATACATGTCTATTTAAGTTTATAATAACTTTTTATATGAAATAAATGTTCAAAAATAGATTTATCTTGAATATATATAGTTGATGTTCTTTACCTATTCAGGTATAGAAAGTTCAGTATTTAAGAAAATTGCTGCAATTCCATTTTACTCCAGACATATAACATCACAGTACCCAAATTGCACCTATTCAACAAAAATAGCTGTGGAAATCTTACAAGTTTTCTTTGAGACTAAACCATTTGTAATTTTATGATTGGACACTTTATCTGTCTTTCAACATAGGTAAACATGTTTTGTTATACACAAAACATTCACAGTATTTATAAACAGATGAACCATTCACCAAAAAAGTTAAATCTGCGGAAACGTTGTCATGCGACATTCACAAAAAGTCATCTTTTAAAAATGAGCAAATAAAATATGTTACAAGCATCCATTTCTAAAAAAATGAATATTAAGCATGGACTAATGTAAAATTGTTCTAAATATTCAGTTATTTAATTTTTATGCCCCATTATGAACATTATGTTTTCTGGTCTGCCTCCATTCATCCGTTCGTTCGTCTGTCCTTCGTCCGTTGGTCTGTCTGTCTCGCTTTAGGTTAAAGTTTTTGGTCGAGGTAGTTTTTAATGAAGTTGAAGTCAGATCAACTTGAAACTAAGTAAACATGTTCCCTATGATATGATCTTTCTAATGTTAATGCCAAATTAGAGATTTTATCCTATTTTCACGGTCCACTGAACATAGAAAATGATAGTGTGAATGGGGCATCTGTGTACTTGGGACACATTCTTGTTAAGTATGTGAATTAAAGCATGGCTGCAATTTGGGTACTCTTCATTACAGAATCATGGGTTGTTTGGAGGTCAGTTCAAGTCCATTTTCCTATGATAGAATACAGATTCAAAATTATATTGGTTGAACTATATAGTAAATAGGGATAGGTCTACAAAATAAACACATAATGGAAACTTTTGTCTGGATCATAAAAAACAAACTAGGTGGAAAAACTGTCAAAATAGGTGCAATTTTGGTACCCTCACGTTATACATTAAGTCACATTAATGATTCTTTTTGAAGATAGTCAGTGTGTTGTATGAATTGAGTATCAACATTGACTGAATTATATTCATGCAACAATAGTTATAAAAATGGCAAATCTATATTACTACAGATGAACTAGTGTACAGTATTTCACAATGAAATATAGCAAATATAAAAATTCCACAATATATGAGTAATTGCTGATTTTTTGGTCAATGAAACTCAACTCTTTCATCAGTTCATCCATCTAAAAAAACTGGGTAGAAATCTTTATTCAAAGTTTTGTTGGCTTGATAATGAATATTTGTAGCAAGTAAGGAATTGTTCAATTGTTTATCTGCCTCGAAGCCACATCCTGTTTGAAGATACTTTACCAAAAAAAACTTTGTTAAAATTTTCTTGGCATCACCAGAAAAGAATGATTTCATATTATTAATGTTGAGTTGTAGCTTGTAAGCAGTCTCATTTGCCATGCAGCCTCTTCCTGTTTGGCCATAGTTTGAAATTTAACAACACTCACTGAACAAAGAGTTTCTTTGCTTCAATTAAAATTAATTGTAAGTTATGCTTCGTACAGGTACACTTGGTATCAATCTTGTTTTTTCAGATGGTCAAATGGCATACCGGTAACCATTTGTCAAATGTCAACAAAATTTCTGAGTACCAATACAATCTAAATCTGTGCAACTGGAAAAGTTTAAAAAAAACTGGTAGGACATAGATATATGAGAGTTATCACATTTATGTATTTGATTGGCATGTTTTTCAACAGAAAATACAAAAATACATGAATGATGTGGTACAAGTACTAATAAGAACACTATCAATCCGATCCAGATTCAAAATGATGTGGATGGATGCAACTATAGGTCACTTGACAGGCACAAAAAGAATGTGGGGTGTGAGCAATCAACATTCCATTTACCTGAAATGGGGGTGTAAAAGCACAACAGGACAAACTGTAAAAATCAATTGGAAAATGGCTATCTCAAGAGGAAACAAAAATACTTTCATAAAAACAAGGCATAAAGTACTAATTCAAGAGAAATCACCTTTACTGAAGTCTAGTTCAAAGTCACGTATAACTAAAACAGAAATATTTTCTATCAAATTAAAGTAGCAATCGAAACACATCCATTAGATTTAATAACATGATGTACATGTATGTCATGTATTGGTAAAATCTTTGAGATGCTTTCCTTGGGTAAGAACTGTATTGTTCTGCATTAATTGATAGTGCTTGATAAATGAGTTGGGTATATTGACAATTCACTTGGAAACTCAACATATAATGCCAAGACAATGACAAAGGAGGAATTCCTGGTTATTAATATATATAATTTGTGTTCTATGTTCTTCTGGAATTACACCCAAAGGTAAAGAACTGGATCTTTCTTCTTGTGAATTACACAGTTGTCCTTGCAAACAACGTTATATTACTGTGTTAACCGAGTGCTCCACGAAACCACTCTAAATTCCTTATGATTATTAACATAAATTTTATCATCCATCAAAGCCAGTTTTTAAAGTTTTGTGAAACTGCCTTTTCTAATGGCGGCGTGAATCAGACGCAGATATTAAAAATCCAAAGATCTGTTAACCATACATTCAATCTAAGATTCTTTCATCTTTCAATATTATTACAACATTTGACTTTTCTACACTTAACACATGTATTCTCCATTCCATTTTGTTTCATTTCATCAAGAAAGAATGACTAACGTAGATACAAGTATCTTGTTATAGAGAAAAAATATTTTCACTAAAAGTTGTAAAATATCAGTCTAATTTAACAGAAAAATTATCTAAAACTTACATTATGAAGAAGCTTGATTTCTTGATTGACACCATATGTATTACACCTGGAAGACGATTTTTTTCAATAAACAATCGGCACTCCCATGGAATCTAACTGTGCTCCTCTTCTGTCGACTGTTTCATTTATTCATATGTGGCTGACTTCATACATGAGCTTCTAAGGGAGAATGAAATGATACTATCATTCTTCAACTTACTTTCTGCTATATAGATGGTGTCCTCTCACTAAATAATTGAAAGTTTGATCGACTATCTTGAACTGTCACGCGGCATCTATCTCATTGAACATGAAGTATATAGGATACAATAGTTACAGTTAAATCTGCCACATATCTTGACTTGCATTTAGGTATTGATATTGAGGGACAATACGGTAAAAGTAATGATTTCAGATACCCAATTGTGAATTTTCCATTTCTGTGTAGCAACATTCCACTGAGCAGCGCATGTATGTGTAGTTTATATCTCCCCGGCCAGTTGATACGCTAGTCCATGACTGGTGTTCCCCATCGTGATTTTCTTGATAGATAATTACATCTCACAAGGAAGCTATTAAACCAGGAGTTTTGATTTATGAAGCTGATCTTTGTCGCAATCAAGGTTTGATGTCGGAAATGTTCCAATTGTCTTAACCACAACCTTGTCCTCCTTTCCCACGAATGTGACCTACCGAGTTAAACTCAACACCGGGCTTGTTATTTGGTAGGGTTTGTTGCTCAGTCTTCAGCTTTTTATGTTGGTTTTGTATTTTATTGTTCGTCTGATGTGTTTGTTTTTTAGGGAGCTACCATTTGATTTTTATGGGGGGGCTAGGATGAAAAATTTTGTCCTGCATTTTTTTTTAGTTGTAATCTCTGTCCTGCCTTTTTATTTTTCACTCTGTTCGGTCCTGCCTTTTTTTTTTTTTAGTTTATCCTGACTTTTTTTACCTAAATTGTCATCCTGACTTTTTTTTTTTGCAAGTGTCTCATCCTGCCTTTTTTTTTTACTCAAAATTCCTGTCCTGCCTATTTTTTTCAAATTTCATCCTAGCCCCCCCATAAAAATCAAATGGTAGCTCCCTTATACGACCCCAAAAAAATTTTGGGTTCGTATAATGGTATGATGTCATCGTCTGCGTCGTCTGCGTCGTCGTCCGAAGACACTTTGGTTTCCGGATAATAACTTTAGTTTAAGTGAATAGATCTTAATGAAATTTTTTCAGAAGGTTCAATACCACAAAAGGAAGGTTGGGATTTATTTTGGGGATGATGGTCCAAACCGTTTAGGAATTAGGGGCCCAAAAGGGGCCAAAACAAGCATTTTTCTAGTTTCCAGACAATACCTTGTGTGTAAATGCATGGATCGCTCTGAAATTGTACCACAATGTACCATATAAAAAAGGGGAGGCTGAGATTAAGTTTTGGGTTAATTACCAAAAATATGTAGGAATTAAGGGCCAAAAAAGAAGCATGTTTCTAGTTTCCAAAGACTTGTGTTTAAGTGTATGGATCCCTCTGAAATCGTACTACAAGGTTCAATATTACAAAGGAAAGCATGGGATTGAGTTTAGGGTTATTGCTCCAAGGGGGGTTTCAATAAATTGGGGGGGGGGGGGTCTCAGTTTACCATTTTTTTAAGGGATTTTTTTTTCCAACATTTTTCAAATTTCAAATTTTGAAAAGTTTCAATAAGAAATATTCAATTGCACAGACGTTAAGCACGTTATTGCGTCAATGCCGTGAAATACGACAGAGCAATTTGATAAATAGCTCTTCTATGAAATCTAAATAGTTCAGCTTTATGAAATTTATATCCATTGATTAGGCAGGTATTACTGTTTCCAAAAATATAAAAAAATACTCTTTAACTTTTCATAATAGTTTCAAATAATGATACAAATATTGCCAAAACGTCAAAAATATGCGTGTCAGACGTAACAAATTATTCGCAAAATAACTTTTGCGGGAATTTTTGTGGTCTAAAAAAGACTTTAAAATATGCGAAAATTCGCATGAATGATAAACGTCATATATCATTTATTTAGAATATGGCAAAGTGCTCTTGACCAATGATATTGTAGAATTTGGTGTCTCTTAATTGTGAAGAATGAATGTAAATCATGTTCTTAGTAAGAGATTATCCTATTGTGCAAACCTACTTACAATTCAAAACGAAGAGATTCTATAAATGAGTTACAACTGCCCTAAAGCAGATTTACCTGATTGAAATGAATTATAACAGTGATTGGATTTGACTAAAAGTTGCATTGTGAAACAAATAAAAAATCAAAATAAGTTAAGAGGTTTACTACTGCAGTAAAATTTGTGCCCCGATGATAATGTTATGAAAATAACTAGCTTCAATAAATTTATCTAAAAATAAACAATAGAGAGTAATAATTTCCGATAAAAAAACCCTCATAAAAACAGAAATTTGATTTAAGGTGGTACCTAACACTACAGGGAGATAACTCTGTAAAATCAGCTAAGCGTTTTAATCACGTTGTATTGTTAAGGAAATATAAAGCTTCTCAATGATCAAAATTAGTGTTTTTCAAACTGCAATATTACCAATGAAATTTTTCTGATAAAATGGTTGGTCCAAATTTTTTTGAAATTTTTATATTTTTGTAAAAGGGTCAAAGTAAACATTTTGTCAAAATTTTATGAAAATTAAACGAGCCAAATTAATATTAGTCAAGGTGTTGAGTACCACCTTAAGATTAAAAATTTTGAAGGCATTTTATTAGAAATTTTCACAGATATAATAAAAAATTGTTTTACTGAAGTACTGACTGAGGAATAAAATTTGCTGTAACTGAAATTTATTTATTGATTGAAACTGTAATTAAAAAAAGATAATTTCTTTTCCAAAACATTATAGGATTTACATTTACATTTAACCATGAAGAAAGGGATTATCATTCTCTTACATATACATAAGTTTGATGTTAGGTGCAGGAGGCACGAGGAAAGTTTTGGCGGTTTTTATGGGTGGGGTTTAAAGGTACTATATAAAGTTTGGGATTTAAATGTATTAGTATCGAAGGTGCTCGCAGTTACGTCGGATTGAAGTTGGTCACATAGGTATATGTGCAGTTGCTGCTATGATTATTGTACGTACAGGCGTTGGAGGCATTAGCCGGGGGAAAAGAAACGATGCGAAAGAGGAACAATGTTATATGTCATGTGTTTATATAATGTTTCGATTGAAGAAATATGTACAATTCAGTAAAATAAAATATTGTATCGCAAGAGAAAATAAGATGTTACTGCGAGCAACTAATCCTATATCTGTGTTTGTCTTGTTTATAGCCTATTGAATTAGAAATTAAATGCTTTAAATTCGGACGAGCAGGGCGAGGGAGAATTTAAATACATGTGATATATGGGCTTACGTATTTTACGAAATAAATATGTCCACTATTAAATCTGCTTACAAATTGAGGTTCACTAGAAATGGAATAAAGTATAGAACAAATGATATACACAGAAGTCCCATAAAATTCTAAATGGCGGAAAACTCAAAATCAGCATTTTTAATTTCCTATGGAATTTAACATGGGTCAGTCAGCGGGCCCCCCTTAGGAAAAGTTCTGGATCCGCCACTGATAACATTTTTGTGTCGTTGAATGTTCTGTATTTCGGTCATAGTTTTTGGAATGAAAATCATAAAATTTGAAACAAATATAGTCTTTCAACACAGGCACTTGTCTCAGGAATTTGTTTCCTATAATAATATACCTTAATATAACAAGTGTTATAAAAAGTGTTATATTATTATAGTATTAATGATCGTTAATGAATGGGTGTTTTTATAATGGCCCTGTTATATGTCCAAGGTCTGTAATAATGGTCGAGGAAGTCTGTAATGGCCCGAGGCTACGCTGAGGGCTATTACAGACATCCGAGGCCATTATTACTGACCGAGGACATATAACAGGGCCATTATAAAAACACCCATTTCTTATATAATACATTTATTAACCAACTGTACAAAAGTGTATGTGTTGCTGCTAACTTGATGTACTGTCTTACTCTTTTAATGACAGTTTAGTTTGAACAAAATAAAAAACTGGGCATTAATACAGCGCCATTACAGAAAAACAGGGCCATTTGTAACAGAAAAAAACAGGGTCATTACAGAAAAACAGGGCCATTACAGAAAAAAAACAGGGCCATTACAGAACATATGTAATTTTTAATAAACAGTCACTTTTGGAAATAATGCACTTAGTTGGTTAATAAAAAGGTATATTAATTTATAGCAGAGACATATGTATTATATGTCTCTGATTATATAACTCGAATAATTCAAGCCCTTTCCGTGTCCGATTTTCTCCCACACGAAGGCTTGAACTCTTTGTGATCATTGGCCGCGTCGCCTGCTCTCTGTGAGAGAGAGCCAATCAGCGGCGATCAGGATATGAGTCGGCGCAACTCTCTTGAAATTGTCTTACCAAACACGTGTGTTCAATTAACACAAATCCGATAATAATTAATTAACATCAATTAACATCAGTTTACATCATTTATCATCAATTAACATCCGGAACTCCTCCTTCTTTAGCTGCCAATTTAAATCAAAATTCCCATATTGCAAAGGGGTGTGAATTTTCCGGTTGACGGTCTTGATCGAGGAAGACGTTCAGGCGTTAATGTAGCCTTCGTAGATCAGCGGAATATAACGACTGAATTATTCGGGTTACTGATTATAGGAAATTTTTTTCTGAGAGACTAGTGCCTGTGTCTTTCAAGGACAATAACTGTCATAACTTCTACCAAGGAATGGTATATTTTTAAAATATACAATGAATTCCATGCTTCTGATAGGGATCAATAAAACAACAATGTAATCATTGAAATACTTTGTGTACTAATGTTCTTTGTTTTAATTTCGTGTAAGTAATTGGGACTAATAGTGTTTAGACATGTGCTTTTATTTTTATGAGAGACATATAAGATCATATAATGTAATACAATACAATTTTTTTTTTCTATTTCAAGTATTAATAAACTATTTTAAATTCAACCGCCTCACGAACTATACAACGTAAACAAGGAAGATGACCACTTCGTTTACCTCCGTAGGTTCGTCGGAAATTACGAGGTCAACTTGCCATGTGACTTGTTTGTGTTTTGGTCGGAGGTTAACGCGAGTACAACATTCTACAGACAGACAGAAGTGAAGGAGACAAGGCTTGGACGTATTTTTAAACACTTTTCGTTAATTAATCTTAATATGTCAAAATCTGGGTCTCCTCAACAACATGTTAAAGGACAGAGTATTCCCAGACGAGTAGTGTTAAACGATTTATCACAGCTCCCAAATGATTACAGTACGACACCAGGCGGTTCGTTATTTTCTACAACTCCAGGAGGTGAGCGCATGTCTTCTTTTATAGTTTTATTTATTTCCAGTTTAAGATATTATTTGCAAATGCATGTCTGGAATAGTGATATAAGTTGTGATACAGTATGCAGATTTTGTTGTTTGTAAACAAGCATGTTTATTTCAAAATGGCGACTTACTAATGTTTTTGCAGCCATGTGACCCATATTATGTCATTCATGATTTAGGTCACAGCAACTCTGCCTCATAAACAGCCCAACGTAAAGTTTTGTAATGTTTATTTAGTTAACATTTGAATATGATTATCCTTAGAGTACAAACACACAGTGGCAACAAGTTGTGTATACTAAAAAGATAATATAAAATGTCAACAACAATATTTTATACATCAAGGATTTGTATAGACTATAGTATATTTTTTATATACATTTACATCTATACATGTTTTTAATGTAAAATTTAAGAGTTTTGCCTTTTCAGAATAATTGTGCTGTGAAGAGATCTTTTTATTAATAACCAAACTGGGGCTTGACATGTCATGTACATGTAGGATTTGTGTATATAGAATAGATTAAATATGTTAAATTTAGTACATACATGTAATAACAGTAACAGTTATTTGAGTAAACATACTATCTGAAACATGTACTTTGTTTTGTCACAAAATTAAATAGTAATGATGCAACAATTTCAACCCCTCAAACTTGCTTATTGAACTCTGTTCAACTATAAATAGATTGACCTAGTAATTTAATATATATATAGGTCAATCATTGTATTGTGGGTACATAATGATGCATCAATTTGGTCATAAGTCTTTTAGGGGTAAATTGTAAATAAATGTGTATGTATTAAACTGAATATTTATCTGTTCATGCTATTGAGTAATTACATGTACATGATGCTACATGTACCTTATGTAATTGTACAGTAGATATGTTATCATTTCTTTAAATAACAAATTGCAACACTTGTCCTCATTGATTAATTAAAACAGGAGTCATTGACCTGATCTGCTTACTTATATATATTTATGTATTAATACATGGATTTAAACCAGAGCAAGGTGTTTTTTTTTCTCTCTCTAGTTCTGATATGACAATTATTTGATAGTCTAAAAGTGAAGTAGTGGACCGATGAGTAAACATGAATAAAAACTTTTTAATATTATTCAGGTTCACCCTTGAGTATGAAATTTGGTATAGTGTTAACATCTGTTATTTCTCATGAGTCATTTTACTATTATATCATTCATTGATTTGAACAATGGAAAATAAATAAAGCAGAAATAAACATTACTTAAAGAAATTTTGTTGTACATGTATTTTCCCAGGCATGTTTTCAATTTTCAATTTTCTGATTTTAAATAACAAATTGACAGAGTATGCAATGTTGTTGTTTATGAACAAATGTACACGATTATACATATACTGTACATGTCATTGACCTGACTTGTGGGAAACATGTAATTATGTACATGTATCCTTGCGGTGAACACCTCCTTACTGGCCAAGGCTTACGGTACTTCACTATCTCTTTAGTAGTAGGGACAGGTTAATAGATAACTTTTGTCAGACCAAAAATTTGTAAGAAATCTCTATTTTATTTTCTTTTATTTCTTCACTGTTTATTTACATAATAATAAACACACTGGTTTTTGTTTGTACATGTATAAGCAATGCTGAAAAATGACAATGATCATGACCAGTGATTGCCTTGGTAAGTGCATTTGTTGGTACAAGTCAACATGGTCAAGGAGAGTAAATTTTTTAAAAATTTTTTTTGGTTAAAACTTAGAGTTTTCATAATGTGTGTACTATGAATTTTATTAAGTTGAGATCGTCCTATTTCATTTTTAGGAACAAAGATTTTTTATGAGAGGAATTTCTTGATGCAGTGTAGGAACTCCCCACTAACTAGAAGTCCTCCACCAAATATGGCAAAGATTCCAGGGGTTACCTGTCCTGGGGAGGTTGATGTCCCTAAAGAAAATGGCACAGAAAATATCCCAGCTCAGAAAAATAGTAAGTACATTCTAAATAAAAGATGAAATGAAAAATAATTGTGTCGAACTGTTATTATAAGTAAGAGATTAGAATACTTGTAAAAATTTAACAGGTCCATGTAATTTTAACACTTCCGCTCAATTTATTATAAAAAGACTGTGATGAATCTACATTAAGTTAAGGAACAGAATTTGCTAAATTTAAATATATATAATAGAAATTAGGAGATGTGATATGATTTCCAATGAGACAAATATACAGTGTATAAAAGACCACTTGACAAAAGATGGAACATTAATTACAGGTCACCAAAATGAGCAACAACCCATGTCGTATTGATATATATATTTACTATATATAATAGTAAATACTGATAGTCCTCAGGGGTGTAAACATATACAATATACACACACACAAGGTTATTCAGTGAAAATCTTCCTTGTTGGTCATGATTAACTTACTAGAACAGTCATTCAAATTGTTTAGTACATGTGATTAAAAGCTGTTACATTACAGTGACACATTAGCATGATAGAAACAGTCTAGTAAATAAACTATACAGACATTTATTTTAACCATTGCAGTAACTAAACTACACATGTACATGTATACCGAAATTTATTTTAACCATTGCAATAACTTAACTACACATGTATACCGAAATTTATTTTAACCATTGCAGTAACTGATCTACACATGTACAAATGTATACCGAAATTTATTTTAACACCATTGCAGTAACTAAACTACACATGTATACCAAATTTATTTTAACCATTGCAATAACTAAAAAGTAAAAACACAAAAATACTGAACTCTGAGGAAAATTCAAAAAGGAAAATCCAAAATCAAAAGTCCAAACACATCAAATGAATGGATAACAATTGTCATATTCCTGACTTGGTACAGGCATTTTCTAATGTAGAAAATGGTGGATTGAACCTGGTTTTATAGCTAGCTAAACCTCTCACTTGTATGACAGTCGCATCAAATTCCATTACATTGTCAACGATGCATGAACAAAACAAACATACTCAAGAGTAAAATGTCAAAAATAGGGGTATTCAGCAGTCAATATTGTGTTATCATTTCACATCATTAAACTACACATGTATACCGAAATTTATTTTAACCATTGCAGTAACTAAACTACACATGTATACCAAAATTTATTTTTACCATTGCAGTAACTAATTACACATGTATACCGAAATTTATTTTAACCATTGCAGTAACTAAACTACACATGTATACCGAAATATTTTTTAACCATTGCAGTAACTAAACTACACATGTATACCAAAATTTATTTTAACCATTGCAGTAACTAAACTACACATGTTTACCGAAATTTATTTTAACCATTGCAGTAACTAAACTACACATGGATTTTGAAATTTGTTTTAACCATTGCTGTAACTAAACTACACTTGGATTTCGAAATTTATTTTAACCATTGCAGTAACTAAACTCTACAGAAATGTATTTTCAACATTAAAACAGCTAAACTGTAAACATTGTACAACACTTTCATTTCCAAAGTGCAGTCACAATACTTTTAAAACACTGTACAGAACATTAATATAACTATTAATTACTATTTTCCACTGCAATTAATGTAGACTTTTTATGTAGTTCATGAATTTGTCAAACTCTAAAAATGATATCTCACTACCATATAGCCTTTTGCACTATAGAATCCAAATAATATGATTGTTAATAAACAACACACATAAACAATATCATATTGTAACATTGACAACTAAGAATCTACCATGATGTAACATGCTGAAGCCAACATCAATCATGAAATAAATAGCGTGAAGAAAAATTCATTCACCACTTAAATATCATAACTGTAGTCTTATTTTTCTGTGATCTATTTGATACTAGGATAGTTGTAGAGTTGCAGACAAAGTTAATTTTACTACAGAGAAACAAAAAACAAGAATGGCATCACTTTTAAGTAGTTAAAAGCAATAATATCACTAAAACATGTACCTTGTTTGAAACCCGTTATTTTATTTTTTAGAAGCACATGAAGACCAGCCACAGTTTGAGATGGACATTTAAATCACTACCCATGATGCCTTTCACTGACATATCTTCTATAGATATTTTCCTTATTTAGCAACATCATACATGTAATAATGACGATTTCTGAGCTTATTTTCTTATTTTTCTGTGATCTATTTGATATTAGGATAGTTGTAAATGAGTGACACTGTTACATGTACATGTCACAGCAGTTGACAAGTCCATTTTAGGAAGTAGAGTCATGGCAGACGACACATCCTTATTAGGCATTGTTATTAGGCTGTTGAGAAGTGGTAACAGAATGTTCTCACACACTGTATGTCTCAAAAGATTGATACTGGAATCTGTTAAGTGCTAAAAAAATACTTGTTTTGAATGGAAATCATGTGTTCAGATTAAAGTGCTACTGTTAGGTTTTACTAATGTATACACAAGGAATGATAATTCAGCAATAATATGAATTTGGTCAAGTTTCACATAATAATAACTCTTGTTTTATATAATGTCTCTGAAGTTTTGTAGTTTTGATAATCAGTTTGTTTTCTAAATAATCTGTCTACAATACTTCAGTTCTGCAAGGAATTGGGTAACAGTTCTGCAAGGAATCGGGTAACATCATGAAGGTGTGATTTCAGAGATATGTAGTCATGTTTTATGATATCTATTGTTTTAATAAAGTTTGTAAACATTTTATTGTGAGCTTTTCTTCACCAGTGCATAATGTTATCAATTACTTGAAAATGTTTGTCAACTGAGATATTTCTGTGACTAGGTCATCTTCATGCAGATTTATCTGTTTAGGCAAGTCAATTTGTTTGTTTTTAAGGCACACTCCTTGAAATTTCATGGTTACATTTTCATTCAAATAGTATGGAGGAATGTTTGTTGGCAGGAAAATGGCAATCAAATTGTACAAACATAGAGCCTTCTAGCTTTTCAGGATGTTGTGTATTCAAAGAGGATTTGCATCTCATTTTGTTTTACCTTTGCCATATAAAAATCTTTTCACCAAAGACTGGCAATGCACCAGGAATTTCAGATAATACAGATTCCTTGATAAACCATACTATTGTATGCTACACAAACAAGAACGATTCATTGTTGTAAAAGCAAACTGGGATCAAATGCTAGCTGACTTTTATAAAATAAAGGACATCTGTAATCATATAAATAAAATCCCAATAGACAAAATCTGACAAACCTCCAAGAATGAAGTACAAGCATGAATTGACCTTAATGAGCCATCTAAAATGACCAAAGCAGGAGAAAGCACTCAGTTCCACTTTCAAACAGAAATCTACGTTAAATGCTAAAAAAGAAAAGCAAAGCAAATTAGAATATAAACAGTTCCAAATAGATTCAAAAGCTAGTTTGGAAAGCAGAATGTAATTACATAAATAACATCATAAATGCAGGATTAAAAAATAGGTCCAAACCATTGTGGAACTATATAAAAGCAAAGAAACAAGTCAACATTGGTATAGCGCCGCTGATTCAAATGTTAGCCTCACAAACGACAAAAGAAAAAAAAGCAGACATAGACAACCAGAATTAAATTTTAAATCACAACTACCAGTGCCAAAAAAAAAAATTGTTTTTTTTTAAATTTATCAAAAAAAATTGTCCCTGGAATGTGTACACAAATTATTAAAAAAAAATGTAAATCCATCCAAATCCTGTGGATAAGATAAGATTCTGAACACAGTTCTATAAAATTGTGCAGAAGAACTCTCACCATATATCACCACCAACTTTCAAAATTCAATAGATAGCTTCTTAACAAAAGCTGGTTAAGTGCAAACATCAGTTCCAGTATTTTAAACATTTTAGAAGGGAGATGTTCATTCTGTACAAAATTACAGGCCAGTCTTGCAGACCTGCATATTCTGCAAGCTGTTGGAACTTAATATGAATAATCATTCTAAAACACATTAAAAGCACAAAATACTAACACATTTAAATCATGGATTCAGGCCAGATAACTCCTACAAAACACTTTTCTTAGATACAACAGAAAATCAAATATAGCTATGGAAATCTGAATGCATGGTTAACATGATTCTGCAAAAGTGAAATATGCGGGTAGTCATTGAAGGTGAGCATTCCTGACATACCTATGTATATTCAGGCGAAACACAAGGCACAGTAACTAGCTAGCCATGAGCTTTTGATTTTGCCATTTGATCACAGGCATCAAGGTATATAGGAAGAAAAAATTTCTGAGACAAGTGCCTGTGCATTTGATTAGAACTAACCGTTTTTAATGTTTCTTGGAGTTCGGGCCCGAGGGCCATAAAACTATTTGATTATTTTTTTTTTGCTCAGGCTGAGAATTTTATCAATTTTTATAAGACTGCAAACATTTTTGGGTTTGTATGATGTCAGGATCGTCCAAAGGCACATTTGGTTTCCAAACAATAACTAGTTTAATTTTTTTTTAAATGTATCAAAAAAAATTATCCCTGGAAGGCGTACACAGATTATTAAAAAAATGTAAATCCTGTGGATCAGATAAGATTCTGAACACTGTTCTATAAAATTGTGCAGAAGAACTCTCACCATATATCACCACCAACTTTAAAAATTCAATAGATAGCTTCCTAACAAAAGCTGGTTAAGTGCAAACAAAAGTTCCAGGATACGCAGGTCTGCAAGACTGGCCTGTAATTTTCTACAGAATGAACATCTCTCCCTTCTAAAATGTTTAAAATACTGCAAGCTGTTGAAACTTAATATGCATAATCATTAAAATCACAAAATACTAACACATTTAAATCATTGATTCAGACCAGATAACTCCTACATTGGTTTCCGAACAATAACTAGTTTTAGTGAATGGATCTCTATGTTTTTTTAAGAAGTTTCAATAGCACAAAAGGAAGGTTGTGATTTACTTTGGAAATGATGGTCCTAACCGTTTAGAAATTAGGGTCCAAAAAGAGTTCAAAACGAGCATTTTTCTAGTTTCAGGATAATAACTTGTGTATAAGTATTTCGATTCCTCTGAAATTGAACCACAATGTTTAATTCCACAAGCAAAAGGTTTAGGAACTGTGAGCCAAAAAGGGGCCAAAAACAAGCATATTTATAATTACAAAATTTTTGGTCGTAATTTGGTATTACATCGTCGTCAGCGTTGTCTGAAGAAAGTTGGTTTCTAGATAATAACTTAAGTATAAGTAAATAGAAATCAATAAGATTTTAACATAATATATATAACCACAAAAGGAAGTTTGGGATTGATTTTGGGGGTTATGGTGCCTAAGGTTTAGGAATAAGGGGCCCAAAACTAGCATTTATCTAGTTTTAGGACAATAAAGATGTGTATAATTCAATTGCTCTGAAATTGTACCACAATGTTTAATACCATAAGTAGAAGGTTGGGATTTATTAGGGAGCTGACATTTGTTTTTTTTAGAGGGGATTAGGATGAAATTTGAAAATAATAGGACAGGAGTTTTGAGTAAAAAAAAAAGGCAGGATGAGACACTTGCAAAAAAAAAGTCAGGACGACAATTTAGGAAAAAAAAAGTCAGGATAAACTAAAAAAAAAAAAAAGGCAGGACAGAGATTACAGCTCAAAAAAAAAAAAAAAAAATGCAGGACAACATTTTTCATCCTTGCCCCCCATAAAAATCAAATGGTAGCTCCCTTATAAGGGTTATGGGGCAAACAGTCTAGGAATAAAGGGCCAAGAACAAGCATTTTTGTAGTTTCAAGACTTGTGTAAAAGTGTATGCATCTTTCTGAAATTATACCACAAGATTCCATACTACTAAGGGATGGTTAGGATTGACTCTGGGGGTTATGGCTCAAACCACTTATGAATTAGGGGAAAAACAAGCATTTTCTCTAGTTAAAGGACAGTTAAGACAATTTGAAAACAGTGTAAGGGAGGTAATCCAAAAGTATGGAACGCCATCACTGCCTTATAAGAAGAAACTACTATGACATGATGCAAATGTTGCTTACATGATGTGAATTCTCCTTTATATGATGTGAATTCTTTTTTACATGATGTGAATTCTTCTTTACATGATGTGAATTATACCTTACATGATGCGAATTCTTCATTACATGATGTGAATTTTTCTTTATATGATGTAAAATCTGCATTACATGATGCGAAAACTTCATTACATGATGTGGTTTCCTCTTTACATGATGTGAAAACTTCATTACGTGATGTGGTTGTCTGAGAGTTTTATTACATGATGCGAAAATTTCTTTACGTTATGTTAAAAAATCTTTATGTCGTATTTCTATTACATTATGCCAAAATATATACATCGTAATGTCAAATGGGTATTACGAGGTAAGAAACACATATGACGTTATGTGAACACTTCATTATGTCAAAACATCTTTATAAGAACACGGGACCTCTCAGACGTTATTACGCATGGCTTGATAACTGAACATTGATTTAGGCAGGAACATATATATAATAACGTTAGATATACTATTCCCAGATTTAGGGTAATGGTATGTTCTACATATTTTATTAATATGCTATTGGAAATCATATATTAATGGCTTATTGTGGTATCTAAGGAAGTACTTAGGTGAGGTTTTGGAAATACTAGAACACACCCATGATATCGTGGGTCCGTAACTGAATTAAAGTATATAAATATGCGTATGCCTTATTTTAGTATTGGTATAATTGTCATCTGATAAAGTCATGCCGATTATAATATGCAGTTTTCTCTGCTTTCAAAATCTTTCTGTTTGAACCCGTCGACCTGGAACCTATCAATTATTGGTAATATTAATAAATGAGAATACCTTATTTCAAAAAGTTGGATAAATGGGAAGACATCGTTAATTTCTGTAAATTATGAGTGATGCTATACATTTAGAGCTTATATAAGCATGGCCGTGTCATATTTAAAATTTTCTTTTTTTAAAAGTATAAGTCATTTTTTTTTTATATCTTTATATAAATTTAGGAACCTAATTCAAATGAATTTTATCTGAAAATAGTACTTTTTTTAACCCCTTCCAAAAAATATCGAAATACTTCTCCTATATCATGTATATCCAGAAACTATACGGTACATGTACAGTTGTCTCACTTACGTTACTTTGTTACATATCTCACTTTCAAATTAATTAAAGATTAATTTATCTCAACGTAAAAAAATAAATCCATAAAAAATGGCTAAGAAGTGATACACAAACGTAATAAGTGTGGACAAAGACCAGCATGGGTAGTATCCAGCATTCTGAGAGTATTGCATGGCAATACATAGTCCCCTGCCAGTAATAACTCATTATTCTCAAACAGAAAATTTGAAATTGATGTGTAAATTGTAATGTTAAAAGTATAGATACCAAATATCAAATCAATATAACGGTAGTTAGACAAGCATGACCGACAAAAACATGTGCAGAACATTGATTAATTGTGTGATTTTTCTTGGTCTAAGGATCATATCTCTTGCACGTAAAAGACATGCATCCTTGTAGATTTCGAAAACGAGTAGGCTAATGCCGCTACAAGGCAGCACTCGCATTCGCAAAGTGGAAAGGTAATTATATAAGTTGCCAAACTTGTTTCCAAATCCACTATAAATAAATATGTTTAAAACTAAAAAATGCAGAAAGCTAATTTTCCGGACGGACGTTCTGACAGACGGACAAAGTTCAAACCTAAAGTCCCCTTCAACTTCGTTGGTAAGGGACTCATAAAAATTTTGTATATAATACTGAGTTTCCTAAAATATAAACCTTATAATAGTGTAATAGATCTGCCTAGTTAATTCCCCTTAATTTTGGATAGATTAATCATTTGTTGATTAAATGTTTATTTTAAGTTTAATTTGATTTAACTCCATATTGAGATAAAAGTAAGGATTGTTATTTTAACTGTTTTAGTATTTAACTTTTGATGTTTCTGTAATGTTTTATGAATATTAATTTATTCGATTTGTCTTCAGTACCTTTTCCGTTAAAGTTTTAATGACAATATAAGAATTTTAATTGTTTTCCAGTCGGAGTCGGCGATGTACTGGCCTCCAAATACTCGCGAGATTATAAAGATAAAAAAAAACTCGCCAGATTGTATCAGTCCACTTGAGTTTAGAGTTAGTCACCACTTCGGTGCAGTTCGCTAGAGTTAGTCATCTCTTCTTGGTGCAGTTCGCTAGAGTTAGTCATCTCTTCTTGGTGCAATTTTACTACTTAAAACACAACGCGAAGCCAATTTACTTTACTAAAGACTAACTCTGGGAACATCTTATTTTTCATTTTACATTTGAAATTACTCTATTTTTGAACTTCATTTAAGAAAGTTTTTTGACTCTCGTTTGTCCGCAATTATTGTACATTTATGGATAATCATAGTTTCATTTGATTAATTGTGTGTTGTTCAGCCATAATCTGACATCAGGTGTCCCGATGGTCGAATAGGGACACAATACTGGCAACTACCCGTCCCGGGAGGTGTCGTCACCGACCCCCTCCGTTACAATAGCACTACCATAAAAATACACCACCAAGAACGTTTCTATAAAGTTTTGAACCCTTAAATGGTCTCATTAAACAAATTACATGACGTATAATTATAAGGTGACGTTCACATCAGGTAATGCAGTTCTAGCATCACGTACTGCAATATTCATATCATACACTAAAGTATTCGCATCATGTACAAGGGTTTTTATTTTAACAGCACATAAGGAAAGTTTCGCATCATGTAATGAAACAGCCACATCACGTAAATACGTTTTCACATCATGTAATGAAGTTTTCACATAATGTAATGAAGTTTTCACATAATGTAATGAAGTTTTCACATCATGTAATGTAATGAAGTTTTCGCATCATGTAATGAAGAGTTCACATTATGTAATGAAGAATTCACATCATGTAATGAAGAGTTCACATCATGTAAAGAAGAATTCACATCATGTCATGAAGAATTCACATCATGTTATGAAGAATTCACACCATGTAATGAAGAATTCACATCATGTTATGAAGAATTCACATCATGTAATGAAGGGTTCACATCATGTAAAGAAGAGTTCACATCATGTAAAGAAAAATTCACATCATGTAATGAAGAATTCACATCATATAAAGGAGAACTCACATCATGTAAGCAACATTTGCATCATGTCATAGTAGTTTCTTCTTATAAGGCAGTGATGGCGTTCCATACAAAAGTAATGTTTGAACTACTTCACACTGCTTTTAGATATGTGTATTGTAAATTTGCCTATAACTTCAGTATTGATAAACTCCATTGGAAATTTTCCAATAACTAAGTATAAGTAAAAAAATCTTTGAAATTTAAACACAAGGTTTGAAACCGCAAAAGGAATGTTGGGATTGATTTTAGGGAGTTATGGTCCCTTTGGTTTAGGAATAAGGGGTATAAAATGGGTATAAGCATTTGTCTAGTGACCGGACAATAACTTGTTGAACAGTGTATAGAATTGCCTGACATTGTATCACAAGTTTCCAACCACAAAAGGATTGTTAGGATTGGAGTTGTGGAGTTATGACTCAATCTGTTTATGAATTAGGGGAAAACATGGGTTTCCTGGTTAATGGACAAATACTTTAGTTTCTAGAAATATCAAATACTTTAATTAAATACATATAATAATTAAGAAATTATGATTGTCTTGAGATCATTAGCTGTACATATAAATTTATTTTTAGAAGTTTATACAATTAATTAATATTAATTTTAACCATGACTGTATGTCATTTTATATTTTAATACCTTGTGATGTATTTAAATGAGTAGTTATTGTTGCAAACTCCATTATGCTGTGTCAACTTTCTAATCACAATCTTAATTCAGAGCTGTATCAAGCTTGAATGTAGTGTCCATACTTGCCCATCTGTTCTGGGTTCGACCTTTTCGGTCGTATAAAGCTGCGCCCTGCATAGCATCTGGTTGTAGTTTCAGGACAATAACTTGTGTTTAAGTGTATAGATCTCTCTAAAATTGTACTACATGTACTACAAGGTTCCATACTACAAAGGAAAGGCTGGGCTAATTTCACCAAGGGGATTAAAAAAGTTTGAGTGGGGGATTTTTTTTACATTTTTTTTTAAGTTCATAATTTTTTCATTTTTTTTTTAAGTTTCAAGAAGAAATCTAGATTTGTAAGATCCTTGAGCACATTTATTTTGTGTCAGAAACCTATATCATATCAAAAATATGATCACAATACAAATTCAGACAGTATAAAGCTTGAATATTGTGTCCAAATTTGCCCTAACTGTTCAGGGTTCGAAATCTGCGGTCATATCAGGCTGCGCTCAACTAAGCATTTAATTTTATTCTCATATATAAAATTAAAACTGTCAATGGGGTTTAAACTTTTTGTTAAAATTTGCATTAAGAACGTCACTATTATACGCAAATTTTAAAAATTGTATCTAAAAGAACATACAAAGTCAAACAATTTTTGTTTGGTTAACGTTGTCTTTTTCATATTATTTTAGAATAAACACTCAACATAAATTTTTGTCCAAAACAACTGTAAAAATTGAGAATTCAGGCTTTTTTCGATTTCGTAATTTTTGTTTATTTTTTATATTTCCATTTTACTTATTAGCTTTACAGAAATAGAGAAGATAAAAGGCATACAGAAAAGAGGACGATTGCAAATCCATAGAAGCACACTGAGCTGGAACTACTAAGATAAAATTACACATGCACAAAGCAGTTGATGGTTCCTTGGCCTCATTTTCATGGTGAAAAAAAGTTAAGATTTGTTTGTAATGTTAATTTCTCTCTAATTGTGAGTAATAGGATAACTGTAATTGGTATGTGCGTACTTTGCAAGATCTTCATGACCATCAGACAGTTTAAGTTTCCGTCAGTCACATGTCCAATGTCCTTGTTCAGTGACTACTGGAAAAAAAATAGTTAAGATTTTTTGTAATGTTAAATTCTCTCTTATTATAAATAATGGGATAACTATATTAGGTATGTGCGTACCTTGCAAGGTCCTGCTGCCGGTCAGACAGTTTTCACGAGACTTCGATCTCATTTCATTGATCAGTGAACAAGGTTTAGTTTTGGTGGTCAAGTCCATGATCTCAGATACTATTTATAAGCAACAAGACTAGTATATTCGGTGTATGGAAGAACTGTAAGGTGTGCATGTCCAACTGGCAGGTGTCATCTGACCTTGACCTCAGTTTTCATGGTTCAGACCTTGACCTCGTTTTCATGTTTCAGTGGTTATAGTTAAGTTTTTGTGTTCTGGTCTGTTTTTCTTATACTGTATGCAATACATTGGCAGGGGCGTAGCTTACGTTGAGGCAACCGAGGCAACTGCCTCAGTAAAAAAAAATAGTTTCCTTCACTGTTTTTTCTTTTAAATGATTATTGCAACAAACTGGCTACTAAACAATAATATAGCGGTTATTGGTTCATACCCTTTACGATTTATTCAAGACCTATGGGAACATTTGAATTAATTTTCCCTCCTCTACTTGGAAAAACCCTTTACGGTAGTTTTCTGTAATTTAAGTTTGTCAGTATAAAAGGAAATCGACAACAGATTTATTTTGTCCTACCCCATTGCAAGCGAAAACAGTGAGTAGAAAGATGAGGACCCAACTCACGAATCACCCGATCAAATCACTTTACCATTGAATTAGGTAAATAATATAATTTTGTGTCAGAATAATTTCTAGTATATGAGGGCCTGTGTGGGGCTTTAAGAAAACAGAAAAATCGGCCCTGAAATTTTAATTTAAATTTAAAAGAATATGGATTTAAAATGGTGTTAAATTATAAAATAAAGGAAAATCAAATTATGGGCGACAATGATTGAAAAATATATATTTGATACTCCCATTCTAAGCATTCAAACCCTCATTTATAACCGTTGACATGTTCCCCTACGACTATGTTTATTGACTCTGGTACCAAACAAAACAAAATATGCATCTATATATCATAGTGCACAGAAAATAATTTATATGGTGTGGTTCTCAAGTTTTATTCTCGCTATTTTAAATTCATAGTACGTTTTCAAAAGGCTTATCAGGGAATTTAAAATATTTAAAGGAATCACTAATTCCAGAGAAATATGTCTGTTAGTTTATATGCATGTATAAAAAAATCAACCACATACTGTTCATTTATAATGAAGACTTCAGAATAAAGTAAATGTTAGTTATTCGCCGGTTGTCATGTTCATTGTGAATGAAAAATAAAGAGTTGAATAAAAATCATTCAATATATAATTTCAAGATCTTTCAAGACCTTCGAAGGAATACACCACTAAAACAAGTGCCGTGCTACACTTTACATGTAGCATATGTTTTTCTCCTAGTTTATCCTGAAATTCGTTTGTTCAATCCAGCTGTCATTTTGTGGTGATTATCAATAATTCGTGACCTACGACCAAATCAATGATCATCACAAAACTTATTACAAATAAACCTTAATATTTGCGTTTGTTTTTTCTGTATTGAGCATTTTGTACAGGTTTCTTCTATCCACCGAGCAAGGTCATGATTTCTTGTGATATGACGTTAACTCATGTCACAGTGAGGTACAGCCAACTATATTAGAGTGTACTACGGCTTGAAAATATATTGGGAGCCATTAGGCATTTGAGCTGGCTTTCTGCTGGGAACAGTATGTCAATATATATGTTCCTGCTTTCTGTAACTGCTAGCAAGTCAGGAAACTGACTTTTCATTGGTTGTCTAATGTGATACCTTCACGTATTTTGTTATTTTTATAGCTTTGAGTATAGATAGTAAGACATATAATTTACATTATTATCATGAACTAACATTGAACAGCAACTATTTTTAACGATTCTTTCTTGTTCAAATTGTAAAAAACCTTGATAGCTTAAGGAGCCCCCCTGACCCCCTGCCTCGGTATAAACAGAAGGCAAGCTACGCCACTGATTGTAGGTATACTAAATATGGTGTATGGAATGATTGTAAGGTGTACATGTCTAGTTGGCATGTGTCATCTGACCTTGACCTCATTTTCATTGTTCAGTGGTCAAAGTTAGGATTTTGAGTTTTTGGTCTTTTTTTCTTATACTATATGCAATATAGTACTGCAACTGACATCGAAAAAGACGCTTAGTTAACGAGTTTAATGTTCCGGAATAACACACGGCTGCAAACCTATATATTTGAATTTTCGTCTGGTCGTAAAAAGTTTCTATGGTCACATTTTTGTATTTTAGCCCTTTAATGGGGTACCCCTATATTTACAGTTTTGGGTTGTCACCTTTATGTCTTAAAATATTTTTTTTGGTTAAATTTCCGGCTCTTTTCGCTTTACTCGCTGCATTAAAGACCCATTGGTGGACTTCGGCTGTAGTCGGGTTGTCATCTGTATCTGTATTTCTCACTTCTGTATATGGATGGGTACGTCACAGATTCCTTTCAGCAATGTAAGATATGCAACACAAGTTCCGAGGATCCTTTTGATCGAATATAAAAACCGTGCTGTACATAAAACTTTTTGTTTTTCGTTCATTTTGTACATAAAATAGGCCGTTAGTTTTCTCGTTTGAATTGTTTTACATTGTCATTTCGGGGCCTTTTCATCTGACTATGCAGTATGGGATTTGCTCATTTTTGAAGGCCGTACGGTGACCTGTAGTTGTTAATTTCTGTGTCCGCGATTTTGGTCTCTTACATGGAGAGTTGTCTCATTGGTAATCATTACACATCTTTTTTTCTCAGTATATTCAAGATATAAAAACTTGCAATACAAAATTAGAATAGCACGCAACGCAGTATGCAACAGAGGTGGGTTTTATAGAGGGCCCAGGGTGACCGGCTCTTTTTTCATGTAAAAAGTGGGTTTATTTATTGTTTGCCACTGTGTAAAAATAATGTAGAATGTGAAATGCAAACCTCCATTTGAATAGGACTATTTGTGTGTTTTATTTTAAAGTCGATATTTTGTTAGCAAAAAAGCAATTAAAACCAAAAACTGATAGTATGTTGACAAGCTCAGACCATCAATTCCAAAAAATAATGAAACACCTCTTGGTCCTTATATTTTCACAACATTTGAAAAATTTAAAATCATGCACATAACCAATATAATGTTATTAATATCGAGATAATTTTATTAATTATCCCGTCTTTTTTTTTTGCATAATATAGAATCCATAGCAGAATCAATGGACCAAAAGATGCCTGTTTTTGTTGCTCTGCTAGACGCAAAATCAGCATTTGATGTTGTCAATCTTAACAGCTTACATCGTAAACTCTTTCTATCAGGAGTAGGTGGGACCCTCTGGCTACTTATCCGCCAACTGAGTACATACGCCACAACCTCTATTAAATGGAACGGTTTATAAATGTCAAAACCATTCCCTGTACAACAAGGAGTAAGACAAGGTGGGATATTAAGCACCGAACTGTACAAAGTTTACATCAATGATGTATTGGACCAATTAGAAAACAGCGGCCTTGGTACCTACATCGGAAATATATACTGTGGATCCCCGACTTGCGCAGATGATGTTGCTCTCATTGCCAATTCTCCTAATGACCTCCAAACAATGATAAGCACGGTTGAGAATTACAGCATGCAAGCCGGAGAAATACTCACTCCAACCAACCAAAAGTGTCATATTAAAACATGAACCACCTTCAAAAGATACAGGCTTCAACTTCAAAATTATTAATAATGAAATGAATGAGCCAGATTCAGCTGTGCATATTGGCATAAAACACAGCTCTGATTTAAAAAAAACTATCAGCTTGATGAAAACATCTCAAAGGCAAGACGAACTATGTATAGCCTGATGGGGGCTGGTCTGCATGGAAAGAACGGGCTAAACCCACTAACATGTCTTCACATTTTCAACGTTTATGTTCTTCCAGTTCTTATCTATGGAATTGACATTCTTCTTCCAGACAATAAACATTTAGAGCCACTAGAAGTATTCTATCGAAAATCAATCAAACAAATCTTGTCGCTTCCCAACAACACTGCGGATGCAGCAATTTATACTATAGCAGGAGTTATACCACTCCAAGGCATTATACACAAAGCAGCCTTAAACATATACAACTAGATTTGTGGTATGGAATCATCCGTCGAAAAAGATCTGGCAGAAAGACAACTCTCGATATCCGGATTTAACTCCAAACACTGGTTTTCTAAAATACGTTGCTTACTTGCACAATACAATCTACAATCAGCTCATGAACTTATACAGAACCCAGTCAGTAGATACAAATGGAAAGCAAATGTTAAGTAGGCAGTGGACAACGTTTGGCATGAACAACTCAGGACAAAAGTATCATTATTCAGCTCTCTTCGCAATTTATCTGCAAATAATATTCTATGGCACAATACTCATCCCATGTCTTGCAAGTGTTGGTACCTCTGCACAAGATATTAGCCGCCTACAACCAAAATTAAAGCTATTAACAGGAACTTATTACCTGCAAAGCAATAAGGCTGCATTTAACCAAAACTCAATAGATCCAACTTGTCTTCTCTGCAATGAAAATTCAGAAACTGTTGAACATTTTATTCTAGACTGTAAACCTCTAAATAACACTTGTATACCATACTTGCATGAATTAGACTGCTTTCTTCGTAGCATTAAAAACTGTGATAAATGCTTTAACCTAACCAGCTTAGTAATAAATAAACAGCTTATTTTAGATCCAAGTAGATTATTATGCGCATGTGGCTGTAGATGCAAATGTATGGACAACTGCTTCAAAGTAGAGTATATAAATAGAAAACTGTGCTATGCTTTACATACCAAAAGAAATGAACTTTTGAAAGCTCTACCGTCAAACAAACGAAAGGGCCATTGAATGTAGCCAACATTCACCCCACGGGCGTAGATTTTTGCTTTTCTTGAACACCGAAGACCCCTGTAAATATAGTCCTGTAAATATATATTGTGAACTTTTAAACCGATTCTGAAAAGAAGTGCTCATTTAAAGGAGGGAATTACTTACACAGATACAGATACAGATTGGCGGGTAAATCAGTTACCTCCCTGTAATAGTACTTCCTGTTTATTGAACAAAACAAACTTTCGTAAAAACACTGTATTGTCCTTTTGTTTTACGTTGAAGAGGCAACATATCATAGTTATTTTATGTAAAAGGTTTGTATTCATCTTATAACACTATTAAAATCGCCGCAAATCCCTCCAGCGTATATAAGTTTTAGAAGGAACGGTCCGCCTCGCTGAATGATTCATTTCTTTATTTGTTGAACAGTTCAACACGGATCTTTCGGTACTTAAAACAAAATCACATGTATTGACTAGTTGTCCAGGGAGTCGTTATTAATTTGTCTGCACAAGCTTATTTCCCCGTACCAGTACTCGGTGAAGACCATAAAGTCGCACTTTTTTTGATTTTCTAGCTGAGGATTTTTTATATCGAGACACCCTAATTATAAAAGGCAGTGTCATTGTGACACTGGATTTTTGGATGAGTAGTCAAGTTGACATTTGTAAGCTACATGTCCCTCACAAAGTTTTGTAAAAAAAATGCTATTGGATCAGGAATAGAGCTGAAAGATTTTAATTGCTCATAAAAAAATCGTTGTTTTGGTAATTTTTCTGCCACTGAAATATTTCTTCTTCTTCTTTATAATTCAGCACTCCATCAACATACTGATGATAACGTGCCGGGCACTGATTTTACTATGCCGCGCGTGCGTATGGATCAGAAGGCCAGCCATGACTGAACTCCATATTCTAATATTAACCACTGACACTAATTTATGAGTTCATGATCACAAATTTACCAAAGCAGGTCCCACGAATTGAAATCAAGCCAGGAATCTCAGATCATGACATTGTCTTTATTGAATTCAAACTAACACCATCTAAGATAAAACAAACACCAAGAAATGTGCCGATTTATAACAAGGCAAACTGGGAAACAATGAAAAAGAAATAATTAACTTAAAACATACTATACAGGAAAAGGTTAATACACATACTGTTGATGAACTGTGGCTAGAATTCAAAACAAAACTTAATGAACTAGTCAGTGGGCACATTCCACACTAAAAGCTAACTAAAAAAAATAAAACCTCATGGGTAACATTTGAAACAAGAAAATTAATGAAAAAGAGAGACAGACTTTATAAAAAGATGAAAAAGTCTGGAAATGACAACATGAGAAACAAGTAAAAGCAAATTAAACATCAGGTACAAAAACAACTCAGACAATCATACTGGCAATACATTGAAAATATTGTAACACCAAAACCAGATGAAATCAAATTTTCCAACATGAAAAAATTTTGGTCTTATATTAAAAGCATAAAAAACTGACTACAGCGGAATAACATCACTTAAGCAGAATGGGAAACTTATATAACTAACACCAAACAAAAATCTGATGCACTCAACAGGCAGTTTCAATCAGTTTTCTCAGCACCAAACAAAATCACTGCTACTGATTTTGAAAACAAATTCGGGTCGATCCGGCCCCACGTCGATCCGGCCCCACGTCGATCCGGCCCAAGTCGGTCCGGCCCCACGTCAATCCGGCCCATATGTAAAGTCGATCCGGCCCCAATAAAAATTATATTTAAAAGGTATAAAAATAAAGATATATATAATATGCCGAATCCTTTCTATGAAAGAGAAGACAGAATGCATTTAGTAAATGTAACTTTCACTTTCAAAATAAATTATTGATTACTGAAGTTAGGAAACATAATAAAATGAATTATATCTACAGATACAGAATATTGGATACTCATATAACTTGTTGTTGTTGTTTTTTTTTTTAATCTACACACAACTTTTCAAAATATTGTCAACGTTAAGAAAAATATATTGACTGTATTCGATATTATAAAGAAAAAAACAAGTGTTATAGAAGCCTCTGATGTTACCTGAAAAAATACAATTAATTATTATTATATACACCAAACGAAAAGATCGAACTACAAAGAACTTGTTGATTATGTAACTTTAATAAATCAGGATTTGATTGAATTAAGTGATTACGAGTGGCATTACCTTAGTTCACAATCATCAGACAATTGTTGAATAAACAAACCAATTCTAGACTAATGATTTTGTTAAACAAGACATTATGATGAGTTAAACAATTACCAGCAAGATTTTATTTACAGAGTTGTGCATAATGCCCTTCCTACTAAAGATTATAAAAAAAGACGAAATTATAGTAATGTTTTTCCGATATGCTATTTCTGTAACTCGGAAAATGAAACCCTAAATCATTTACTGCTACATTGTAAAAAATTAAGACTATTCCGAAAATATATAAATGACTTCATTAGAATAGAAATCAATGATGAAACTTGTCACAAATTCCTCCATATAGTGAATATAGTTTATTCATATTTTATTATGGGGCCGGATCGACTTGGGGACGGATCGACGTGGGCCGGATCGACTTTGGGCCGGATTGACTTGGGGCCGGATCGGTTTGGGGCCGGAACGACCGGATACCTTGAAAACAATCATAATACATGCAACAGAAAACAGCTTACCCTACCATGCCCGACATAAATATAAGGCCAAATAAAAAAGTATATGTGGTTCCAGTTACATCTTTAAAAAAATTAGGGTAGGTAGGTAGGTTTTTTTATTTTATTTTATATTTTATTTTTACATTGAGTCTATGGGAGCATCATTCTGACTTTAACAGTGCTTAATGAAAAATGACAATAAAATCTTAAGGGTAGGCTAATTTCAAGGCAAAAAAGTAGGGAAGATAGGGTCACTGGAACCACACATATTTGGCTATCCAAGGCAAGTGGACCAGACGAACTTAAGGGAGTTAGCACAATACTATGCCTTATATACCAAAAATCATTAGACACTGGCGAAGTCCCTACTAACTGGCGTACTTCACATGTTTCACCCATCTACAAGAAAGGTTCCAAATATAATCCAGAGAATAATAGACCTATTTCTTTGACATGCATATGTTGTAAACTTATAGAACATGTTGTAGTTAGCGCAATCATGACACATGCAGACAAACATAACTTCCTGTACCCCCTACAACACGGCTTTCGAAAAAACAGATCTTGTGAAACTCAGCTTTTGGAATTTGTAGATGATGTCACTAAAAACATTTGAAAAATATGGAAAACTCAAAACAAACAGATGTACTTATAATGGATTTCTCCAAAGCTTTTGATAAAGTCAGTCATAACTTGTTAACACACAAATTAAATTACTATGGGATACAGGGGGAAACAAATGCATAGATACAGGGCTTCTTATCATGTCGTACCCAAGCAGTTATCCTAGAGGGTGAGACTTCAGGCTATGTCCCTGTAAAGTCCGGAGTGCCTCAATGATCTGTTCTTGGCCCAAGTCTGTTTTTATTTTACATTAACGACATACCAGTTGGGCTAAATTCCACCATACGCCTATTTGCAGACGACACCATTGCATATCTGGTAATAAAATCAAACAGTGATTGTGAAACCCTTCAAAAAGACCTTAACACACTAGTCATTTGGGAAAATACATGGAAAATAGCTTTCCATCCTGACAAGTGTAATGTCATGTCCATCAGCCGAAATAATAAATCCATTCGTATATATTTACACTTTACATGGCCACATTCTTAAAAATGTCGATAAGGCCTAAATTAAAATATTGTTTGTTACCCCAATCCCAACCCTGCCAAGCCAGGTGTGGGTAGGTAGGTAGGGAAATAATTTTATTTTTCCAAAAAGCTTGAACATTATCAGACGATCCGGCAAGCCTGAAAATCCAAAATGAATAAAATAATATTTGACTTAGTTTTGACAATAAAATTTTGTGAGTAGCACCAATTTTGCAGGGTCGGTCGGGATTGGGGAAACAAACAATATTTTGTTTTAGGCCTAAGACAAAATACCGAGGTGTGACAATTCAATCAGACTTGAAATGGCACAGTCACATAAACAACATCTGCAATAAAGCCAACAGCACACTAGGTTTTCTTCGAAGGAATCTTAACATCAGTTCCACCTCAGTAAAGGAACAGGCATATAAATCTTTAGTCAGACCATCACTAGAATATGCCTGTTCAGTTTGGAACCCTTACTTTACTGAGGATATTAACAAAATAGAAAAAGTACAAAGAAGGGCTGCTAGATATGTCACTTACCGACACAGAAACACCTCAAACGTGAGTGACATGATAGATCATTTAGAATGAGAGAGACCTCGCACACAGAAGAACAGATGCACGCCTGGTCATGTTCTATAAAATCACATATCATCTCATTGCTATCACAAAAACAGACAGACTAATTCAACCGCCCAGACAGTTCAGGAACATGCACACACTCTCATACCAAATTCCATGCTGCAGAACACAAATAAGACAACAATCATTTTTCCCACGCACAATTAAAATCTGTAACAGCCTTCTCCTGAGTATTTTGATGAGCGACTCTATAGAGTCGTTCAAAGTAGCTGTCTCAAACCACACCTACAGTCAGTAAATTCATCATGTGTAAATAGTTTTATCTTAATATAATAAAAATAATATATTAAAAATATGCACTACTACTATGTAAATTTTTTTTTGCTTTATCACAAATTTGTTATATTTCACTGTATATATGTCTTCACAAAGCAATGCGCATTACAAGTGACGTAAACTTCAACGTGTTCTATATTATATAGTAGAAGTAGACGAAGTAAACTGGCCACCTGCAGCAGGGTTCCAGTTTAGAATGGCATCTGACAAAAGGATAATGATCCCAGAATGGAAAATTATAGTTTCTTAACTTTTTTAAATATATATATCTTTTTAATGAGAAACAATGAATTTCATAAACATTATCAACAAAATAGTATTTAAATTAAATATATGATACTTTATTTCTTTTTTGATATAAAAAAAAGTTCATTTAGTATAAGATATTACAAAAAACAAACTTTGTAGTGCGTTGAGCTAACCAGCATTTCTCGGTCAAATCTTACCACTTCTCCCTCTCAGTTTCAAAAGCCAGGTCACTTCTCCCTATGCTTCTGAAGTAGTGTGTCAGAGCCCTTAATAATGAGACTTGTTTTACTGCATGTTTCGTCATATATAAATACGAAAATCAACCATTTACCTCTTCAGAATGGTGACTAAGGGAAATAAATCAAATAGATTACATGTCCAATTGAAATCTATCTGTAGATCTAAGATTGCATTCTGATCCTAATTCAACTAAGTACAGCTAAGTGTAGAAATTTTATGACATCTGAGACAACTAGGAATTTTTATCTACATTTGGCCCTTTTTTGGTGAAAATACTTAAAATGACAAATGATAGATTTTTATACTTTGCCAAAATGTAGTTTACAAAAAGGTTGTTTGGCTTTTTTTCATCACAGCGAATTTACTAAATTTGAAGAAATAAATAGAAAACTAAACGATAGACCTGTTAAATAAAGATTAGAAGATAATGTACTTTCAGAAAAATGACAAATAAGGATTCCAATACTCATTCCTTGCATCATATAACTTGTTCATTCAAATGAAAATTCTTTTAAAAATAAAATGCATGCCTCTCACAAAATTTCATTGAACATCTGTACGGTTTGATTTTAGCTATTTTACAAGCCAAGATTACAGAATGCTCTCAGTCTACATGAATAACATTTTGAGTATCTGAAGGACTTCTTTTGCAAGTTTCTGTCTATGATAAGTTTATTGTCCTTGACAATTGTGTTATCTATTCTAAATATTACTGGATTTCCACAAGTGCTCACTGGATACTACTTTTAAATTATTAACTATTATAAACAATGTATGAATTTGTTTTACAGATTACAAAATGACTTAAAGGAACCAACAATGAATGTGTAAAATGGCAAACAGAAGTATGACCAATAAAATCAAAGATCTTCCGTAAGTCAGAATCAATACACTTATATTAAAAGTAGACCAAGAAACAGGCATTGTGTTTTATTTTCATTTTCCTCCTATTCAGTTAAAAGAAATGTATATAAGTGTAGCAGGAACTATTTATGCAGACATCATTTCCTTCATTTGTTTCATTTGATATATTTTTTCTTTAAAAAGTCCTGCATACTTTTTCCATAAAGAGTCTTACAATTGTATAATCTCTTTTCCTAATTAATTGTTATAACGAATTTAGTTACTAGATGTAAAATTCATTCAAATGAATTCAAAACAATGAGCTGTCTTTGGTTACAGTTTATAAATATAAACAACATGAAAACAATTATGATTAGAAAAAACCATTATCACAGTTGAAGAGTATATAGTAATTGATATTTATTTCTGCATAAAAAACAGAATCAATGAAACATCTCCAGTATACAATACAATACAAGAGTTGTGTCCCTTGATACACTTTACGATATATTCTCTCCAAAATATAAATACATGTATCATTAAGCTTGAGGTGATGACTGATTCACACAACATCTTATTTATGTAAATTGAAAATTAATTTTGATATATCAAACTCTGAGTGACCTATTTGAAAAATAGAGTATACATAAATTTCTGAAAATAATATGGAACAATTATTTTCATTAATATTTACATCAGGCTTTCATTCATTATACATAATAAATATTAACAGGGTAACATCATCAGTATTGTATATGCTGATTTATACATAATAAATATTAACAGGGCAACATCATCATTATTGTATATGCTGATTTATACATAATAAATATTAACAGGGTAACATCATCAGTATTGTATATGCTGATTTATCTGTATTAAGGATATTTTGCTCGTTTAATATTAAAAAAAAACTTATTAATTTTTTTTTATAAAATACTACAGAAATGAAAATATTGTAATAGATATTTTTTCTTTATAGATGGTATCATCCAAATGTAGACAGACATACTGCAGAGAGTTTATTGTTACAGAATGGTGTTGATGGAACATACATGTTGAGAGATAGTTCAAAGTTAGGAGATTATGCATTGTCAGTAAGGTGAGAATACTATGAAATAAAATTGAGAATGGAAATGGGGAATGTGTCAAAGAGACAACAACCCAACCATAGAGCAAACAACAGCTGATGGCCACAAATGGGTCTTCATTGCAGCGAGAAACTCCTGCACCCGGAGGCGTCCTTCAGCTGGCTCCTAAACAAATATGTATACATGTTTTATGACAAATTTTCACCTAAAATTAGACATTGTCAGTAAGATGATCAAGACTAAAAGATGAGACACAATGCTTAAATGACCTCACTCAGGAAAGACAATATAGTGGCAAACCAAAACATTACAGACGATTTATATTTCAGAGAGTTTATCAATATCCTGATTTTTTTGTAACGAGTGTTTTAAACCTTCAGTTTATATTTTTGATTGTAGATGTGATCAGGCTGTTAAACATTTCCCTTTAACATGGACAGGAACAGTATTTAAGTTTGGTCATGGAGAATTCAGCAGTGTAGATGAATTGCTACATCATTTCACAAATAAACCTTTGATTGGATCTGAATCAGGTAATTTGCTATAGGCGTGAATTGAAATGCATTTTCCTTTATATTGTAACATAGATATTAAGGTGATTTTATGAATACAAAAATTAAATATTTATTGGTGTTTTATTTTTGAGTGTATTCATTATACACATGGACTTGAGTTAAGGTTTGGTGTGTATAGGACTATCTCATTCTTTTACCAGAAAATAACCTTTACCTAACATTTAAACTTTGCTGCCTACTGAATGACCTAAATCATCCTGAAAATTCATAAAGAATATTATACTTACTATCAAATATAGGTTATAACAATCTGCATTCATTGTTACTCTTGAACTAAAGCAGTCTATTATCATACTCTAGAAAGGGGACTTAACTCCTAATTTATAGACTAGTTCAAGAAATATGAATTAATTTACGCTTTTAGTTATTTTATTATACCCCCGCTTTAAAATAGGGGGGGTATACTGTTTTACCTCTGTCTGTCAGTCCGTCCGTCAGTCAGTCCCATGAAACTTTCGTCACATTTTTCTCAGTAACTACACATCCACCCTTTCTGTAATTTGGTATCAACATTTATGTATGTCAGCCAAACCGTGTGATGCGTTTTCAGATTCATCACTTGACAACTTACTGTTTACCGAAAAAACTTGTATGATTTTACACATGATATCCAAGTTGAAAATTTTCGTCACATTTTTCTCAGGAACTACAATACAAGGATTTCTGAAATTTGGTTTCAGGATTTATATAAGTCAGCTATACCGTGTGATGCATTTTCAGATTCATCACTCGACAACTTTCTGTTTACCGAACACTTGTATGATTTTACACATGATAGCCAACTTGAAAATTTTCGTCACATTTTTCTCAGGAACTACAATACAAGGATTTCTGAAATTTGGTTTCAGGATTTATATAAGTCAGCTATACCGTGTGATGCATTTTCAGATTCATCACTCGACAACTTCCTGTTTACCGAACACTTGCATATTTTTACACTATTAATATTATCCACTTGCGGCGGGGGTATCATCAGTGAGCAGTAGCTCGCAGTTTCACTTGTTTTGTATTGGCATACAGTTAACTGTTTCTCGTCAATAGAAGATAGTTTTAATTTACATCTTGATTGTTGATTTTTGTGTAGTTTGTCTTATTTGGTCGGTAACTGAGTTACGAAAAAGGGAATCAATCTGTTCTATTTATGACATTTTTTATCAAGTTGATGAATATAATAAAATAGTTATCAATTACATGTAGCTCTTTTTTTATTTAAAGATATTTGGAATAAAATATTTAAACAAATTTTTTTTGCAGGGCAAATGACATTACTCAACTACCCATATCCTCGTAATATAGAGGAACCAAATGTTTACGATACTATTCGTGTTCATGCTGAGTTCAGTACAGCATCAGAAAATTTGAAAGGACCAGAATTCTCGGTAAGTACCAAATTATGTAAACATAAAGTTGATAAATATATTTTTGCATTAAAATCTTTTAATAAATGCAATGACAAACCTACATGATAGTGGGTGACAAATTTAGATATGCATAATACGTACATCATTACAATTTTAGCCTGAATAACAGGATAAAGTCAATAATACAGCACCAGAACTGCCTAAATTAATGAAAATAGACATTTAGAAGCTTTCAGCAAATGACAAGTACAGACACACAACAGCTCTTTTTTCCTGTAGTTGACCAACTATCTTACACCACAATATATTCCCAATTGACAAAATTGTAAGACAGTTCTAACTACTGTCAAGATTAATGACTTTAGACACAGAAATGTTTGTTAGTAATCAATATCTTAATGTAAATCCATAATAAGTCTGCTTAAAGTGCTGTGCTGTAGAATATTTTCTTTTGTAGATAAATTCTAAAGAAGGATATCTCACAAAACTTGGAGGCTTGTTTAAGGTAAGCAAATGCATACGCAAAACAAATATAAAACACATGACAAGTAAAAAGATTGAGGTAATTCTAAATTATATAATTTTTTACATGATATTGAATTGTGAATTTAAAGAAGAAACAGGATTTGTAGTTAATTCAGAAAATATAACCTTAAATAAAATGATTGTCTCTTTATAACTTTTTTTCTTCTAGAGATATTAAACACAAGGCATTACAGTTTAAGATTGCCTCTACCCCTCAAAGATATTAGCTTATAATATAAGTACAAAACTCATCAAAGATACCAGGCTTCTTGTTTTGTACATCAGTGTGATATGATATTTCGAGACAGTTACATATTTAAAATTTAATTGTCGAGAGTATCGTATTGCACAAGATCTGGTGATAGAATCTGTTTCTCTAATGATTTTTAAACAATATGAAGACAAACGCAATTGTTCTTATTGAACAGCCTTGAAAAAAAGATGTGTTCTTTCTTCATGACGTCACGAGACATGGTCGCCTTTTACATGGAGTCACAATAGAAATTTTAGAGAACAGCAAGAAAATTTGACATTATTATCTAATTTCAACCAATGAAAAACTGAGATAAAAAAAAACATTCAGCAGGTCGGGTACGGATAAATGGAGAAATATATATATCTCACTTAACAAATGATATTTGATATTTCAGACATGGAGAATCAGATGGTTTGTCCTTCAGAAAAATGAATTGAGGTATTTCAAGGATAAGTTCGACAAGCATCCTATACGAGCTTTAGATTTACATGAATGTAACGAGTGTGAACGAGACTCCAGTATTAAAGGAAAATTTAATGTATTCAGGTTAGTAAAATTCACATAATTTATTTGATACTGGAATGTTCATCCCTGACACAGTATACACAGTAATATAAAGTGCATTCAACAGATACAGGAATGTTCATCCCTGACACAGTATACATAGTAATATAAAGTGCATTCAACATTTTTTGTTGATCACATTACAATACTTAATAAAATCATATGTTTATATATCTGCTGCTGCTATAACTAAAAAAGAAGCAAAAATTTGATCATATAGACAACATGCCTTCTTTGTATCTCTCAATTGGAACACCAGCATCTTCCACCTATAAAAATTGGTTGAAGTGTAATAGCCAATAGCCTGAAAGCAGCGTTAAACACCAAAAATAAATCAAACAATCGTAGACTCTTATAATTAGCTGTCCTATATCCAAGTGGATTTCATACAGCAATGTCATGAACTGTAAAATAACAAGCTGATGCAAGGACATATATAGATTAGTTTACACAAAAGAAAGTAAATCAAACATTTTTTTATTCTTCAAACTGACCTTGTTCATTTGATTTAAAAAATTCAAGTTCAATGATGAATGAATTCTGTTTTAGGTTAGTGTTTGCTTGGAGAACTTTTTACATGTATTCATCAACAGATCAAGAATCCAATGACTGGGTGCAGCTCATTAACTGGAAATTGGTAAGAAAATATAAAGAATATCAATAAAATATTCTTTTTGTGGTTATATTTTAATGTTTGCTTGTTGTTCCATTAACCTAAACTTAACATCTTTTCAGTCCTATTAATTCTATTTCGTCTTTTTCTGACACATGTGTTTCTGTGTCCATCCTTGGCTAAAATGTGTATTGATTTTAAATAAAAAGACCTACAGTTACTCACAACCATACGTATATGTTAACACTATTTAACTTTGGATTGTATTGCTTGTTTTGGAATACGATTGCTTTCAAGCAATCTGTAGACTTATACCAGTGATTCAGGACAATTCCCTCACGTCAACCGTTTTATTCTAAACATTAAGGACCATCTCAGATTCTTATGATTGTCTTGGTTTAAAAGGTAAAAACAAACAAAGGGATTGAACTTAAAAAACTTTCCTATAATGTTCTTTTCATAATCTTCATGTTTGGTATTTCCCTTGACTTATATGTGTGTTTTTAACAACACGGAAAATTAGAATCAATCAGTATTTATATTTAGTGTTTTTATAAATTTAGAAATACGTCAGAGGAAATTCCCCAGTTGTGATAAAAATGTGAGAGTTCTCTGAATTCCGATAAATCTATTTCTGTCATATAAGAACTGAAGTGGAGTTTTACTTATATGTCACCGTTATTAAACTGATATTTGATATTGTACTTTCATAAAAAATAGAGAACCATTTAGGTTTAATATACGTTCTTACTACAGGGTTTGTTTAGGTAATTATGCGCATGCGTATAATTTTCTGTACTTCAAGGGGTACTAGGTTAAATGGTTGCTCTAGATTCCCCACTCAATTGATTAATTTATAACTCATGGAATCCTTTCTATGTATGTCTGCTATTGAGGGTCATTGTTGTTACATAATTATAAATCATATGAATCATTTATATTAAAAGAAATGTAGTCCGTTACTTTCAACAGCCCTTCAGGCGAAATGAAGTCTTCCATATTATCGTTTTGAGTTGTCTCCCTTCCGCAAGTCACTTCCGTGAATTCTGAATCAAAACATGTACAACACGTTGAGAAACATTAACTCGTTCTGTCGATAAATGTCGTATTATATTAAAAACGATTGCAATTTAAACCGAGGAATGTGTACGAAAAGGAGTCATGATCACTGACCCAAAGAAAATTAAATATTTAAAGAGTTAGGAATGGGGTTCCTCCTAGAATTAACATAGGAAAATAGGTGATAAGATACGAAGTGAAATACTTCTCTCACTCTGAGTCTCACAGTGACTGCTGTGGAAAGTAAACTTGGAATTGATAGTACAAAAATAAAACACATTAGGCCTAAGTACATTGTTCATACACTTTTAACCGGGATTGGCTTTTTTGTAACTATTCAGATTACGTAAATTACATTTTACATCAGTTGAATTAGTTTTGAAAATAATATTATCCAGCTACATGTATACATGTGTCAATGGAAACAATGGCAATCGTATCCCTCAGAGCAATCTGCTCTTTGATTAAGATATGCCTGCAATAATTTCCTGTATACTGCAGAAACAAATAACTTATATAAGCTGTGAATGAGACAGCATCCCACATTTAATAGAACAAAGTCATCAAGAAATGTCAACATATGGTCTTGATTTCGTAGTTGGAGGTCCACAGTTTGCCATATTGGTTTAAAGCTTACTTCTTACTTTTCTATTTTCAAAAACTGTATTGTAGCCTCTTTTGTATATACTGTGGGTTCATTTATATTTTGTTTAATAATAAAAACATTGTTAGAAAAAAATTGTTTTGGCTTTTAAATTTTTACTTCTACGTCTACATAAAATTTGTATACTGTTTTTAATTCAAAACACAGCTTAGATATCTGATATAATTGATATATGGGATAATTCCCGAGAGTTGAACGAGTTTTGATGAGTTTGGATTCAATAGAAATCCTTGGTAGATATGATTCTGTATTGATATGTGTCCTATTCTAAATTATGCTTTTAAAGAGTCATTTGCAACTCTTCAGATATTCTGCTTCAGTGCTACAAATGATATCAACAGCATTGAAAATTTAAGTTAAATGTTTCAGTGTTCTCCCCAGGATTTTTGGATAGCGCTGTGGTAAGCGCGTGATTTTCGACAATTCTCAGTAACTTTGTCTCGGCGCGCGGTTGGTTTGTAATTGATTTGTTATGTGTTTTTCTTATATAATGCTATTGATGTTTTCTCTTGTAATGATGTCCTCATCATGCTCATGGAAGTTACCCCTTTGTTTGCTAATGTTATTGTCTGGATATAGACATGATAGAAGAAAAGTCTTTTTGTCTCCTTTGTAAATTCATATAATCCTCATATTATCTGTCTATAAAACCCAAGGAGAAGTCTTTTCCATGGTGGGTCTATACCAGACTGCCTAGATGTGAAGATTTCTTATCACTAACAGGTGATGTTGCAGAACATGTAGGACCAACAATAAAGTCATTGTCAGCTTCTGTGAGAAAGTTTTCAATGTCAAGATTGGTATTTTTTACATTTACATTTATTAACATTTCTAGCAAAGTACAACTTTTCAATAAAAATGAGTATAGTATTTCAAAGGAAGAAATGAAATTGCTCTTTTAATAATATTCAAATCTTATCAAAGACTTGCTTAAAAAAAAGGCTAAAATATTCCAATTATGAATATGAAAGAAATCCTGTAAAAATATTTTAAAGAGATTTTTTTATTTCAAAGGTGAATTACCAATCAAATACATTATGTATGCCAATTGAAACAACTACCACCTTTAAAGGTTTTGTTTGATAATTTTATAAACATTTGAATACATGCCACCAGATAAGTTTGTCAAGATTTGACAATACTTCTTTTAGGTCTTTCCCTCCCAAATTATTTCCCTTACTGGCTGACATAACTTTCTGTTTACACCTGTGTCTTTTTGTAGCATTAAATACTATTCCTTATCCAAGCCATCCTCTGTTTACATTAAATTTAAAGCAATATTTAATTAAGATATATTGATGATTGATTGACAAATATCGATATTTTATATATATTTACACAAAATTTTCGTTTTGTTTTATCCCCTTATCCATTTGAAAAAGAGCCATGTATGGTCAAGTAATCGTAAAATACGGGCTTATAATGAATCCCTTGATAACAGAGATGCTTCTTTCAAGCAATACAGGTTCGACAGTTCGGTTGTAAACGCAAAAAAGTAATGATATAATCGTAGATGGTTAAAAAAATGGTCGAGACAACGTTGTCAGAGAAAGGGGTAAAACTTCCCTTATATAATTTAGAAATGAACTTTTCAGCACCCGAGACATGTATTATATGTCTCTGTTAGCACTGACCATTCCTTTCATACGTTTCGGCATCTTTTTAAAGCGAAAAAATGTAGCAGTGTTCTGTTAACCTTACGACGTTTAACTTGGCTTCACCCAAGCTGGACATCGAGAAAGTGAATTTCTCAAGTCTAGTATCAGCTTGGGGTTTGTTTTTCTAATCATATCCTCTTAATTGTTTTCAAAGGGTAAAATTCATTACTGTAGAATTGCTGATTAAACAGGTATTAGTTCGATTGGGTGATAATTAATACTTCAAAGACTAGCTCATTGAAGCCAATTTAATCGTTGTTAAAATCAGTGTTTGTTCAAAGTTCGTTAAACAAGTTTGTGAATGTCGTTGGGAAATGCGGTCAATTTATTTCTTCTCATTTCATTCATATATGCCTCTATATATTCATTAAATTGAAAAAATGGATGTCAATGTTGAAATCTTTGTTTATTTTGATCTCTCAACGCCATTTTGTAAAATTTATTAGACTGGTCCCGCGGAGTTACTTTAATACAACGGAAATAATTCTTTCAAAAATCGTTAACCAGTCAATCACGTGATCCGAAAAGAAAAATAAGCGGGAAATTTTAAAAAATACGAAAAAAAAATATAGCGACGCGGTTGAACAGGATAGCGACGCGGTCAGTGCAATAGGACAGCGGGAAATTGAAATAGCGCTGAAAATCGCGGCGCTAAAACGGCCTGGGGAGAACACTGTGTTTTAAATACATGAAAGGAGGCAGAATCCATGCTCTTTACAAAAGAAATAGGTCACTTGTGGCATGTATAAAAAATATTGTCATGAAAATTAAATTACGTCTTCTTATCATCTTAAGATTCATGCTTCATCAAACTTACTTTTACTGTATAATAATTAGTTTTCTATTTTAACAGAGGCGGATAAGAGAAGCAGGTTATCTTCCAAGGAATAGCTGACCTCACAGTTAACTTTGTTAGTGAAATTAATTTGTGAGCACAATTGTGAATTAATATATTGTTTTAAAATAACTAAAAGACATGTTATTTATGGAATATCATTCTTTATCTGAAATTGTAGATATACATGTATAAAGGATAACTCATTATTTCATGATCTTTATCATTTAGCATTTATTTTGTAAGATTGATAACTTAGTGAACCATGCATGTCCAACTTAAGGCAGAATATTTATTTTCGAATAAATAAAACCAGTTCTTTACCTTTTAAATTTATTTTTTTTAAACAATCCAATGTGTATTCACATATTTTTTAAAGCACTGCCCAAGTTTATTTTTATTAATTTTGTTTTTACATACATGAAAACCATGTGCAATCTGAACTGCCTTTCCTCAAATATATACAGAAATCATGTGCAATCTGAACTGCCTATTGTCAGAGTCTGCTGATGTATTCATAGATTTTATTTTGCTCAGAGATAATAATGAAGCAGCTTTACTTTTTGTTTGTTCATTTAACATTTTAGAATCTTTATGAAAGTAAATCATTCTTTTATTGTAATGAACGTTTGCAGGAAATCTGTTATATAACATATGTTTTATTATATCTCAGTTTATGCAAATTGATGGCTAGCTCAATATTTGTCAATTTCATTCCAGTATTGCTTTTCTGGTGTTTGTTTTTGTGTTAAATGTAGCTGTGATCCTTGATGCCAGTTTCTTGGTGAAATCTTTTTCTGCTTAAACAATTCTTTAATGATTCTATGCCAAAAAATATTTTTACTTGTCTCATATTCAACTGCCTTTATTTATTTGATTTACGAAAAGCATAATATATTTATTGATTTTATGGCTTCAACCAAATATGTCTTAACTGCAAAATACTTTGTTGTAATTGAGTTTATGGATACTCTATTCATATTATTTATAATGTTTTGGTATTTTTTTAAGCTATCAGTATATTTGCATTTTTTGAAATAAAAGTATTTTTTTCATTACTTTTACAATTTCCTAGCTTGCGTTTTGTATATTATTTCAATTTATGCAAGTAATTTGCTGAAATTTTAAAAGAGAAAAAAAATGTTAAAAGAAATGACATGTATGTTCTTTCTCATTAAAGTTATAAATTGATATTGAACATGTAATTATAAAAAATAAATCTTTATGACTATTTGAGATCCTATATAAAAAAAAAAAAAATTTAGTTCACTCGTAATGTCATATTTTCCCTCTTTAAAATTGAGTGTAAAGTTTTAACTTTATTATTGTCAGAATACTTTTCTCATAACCCTGTAGTCAAATGATTAATGTACGGGTCAGTATCTAGTGCAATGAAATGTTTAGAGTACAAGTAAGGTGTTGAGAAGTACGTTTCAGGTTGATACATTGAATGATGCTATTTTTGTTTTACATATATTCTCTAGGACAGTCTACTGTCAAATCAATTTGCTATGCACAATCTTGTGAAAAATAAAACCCTGGGAACAGAATAGGTAAAAAATTTACCCAAACAAAAAACACTTGACAGGCATTGGTAAATACCTCTTGCAAATTAAACTAATGAGAAGATACTCCTGTTATTGATACTTATGATATATTTGTCTGTTATGCAAACTTATAACTTAATGCTTCTGCTAAGCATATCTTTACATATTTGCTGCAGTCTATTCTTATAAATAGGTTATACTGTTGTCTGCACCACTGCTTAAATATGAAATTGTTTTAGAAAGGAATTATTGTAGGGCCTAACAAATTGCAGCATAAAACTTTACTATTCTTATCATGGAAAATTCTGTCCATGGTTCAAATGGTACCATTCACATTTAACTTATAACCCTAAGTATGTTGTACATTTTTTACAAGCAAATCAGTCGATATGCATAAGAGTATTGAAAAAAAAATGACAAATGTAACTTTAACTCTCTCCAGAAAATAAAAATGAAATATCTTTCTTTTGGAAGTACACATGTATAAAATGTACATACATATTGTTAAAACAGTGCAATACCTACTTTGTTGTATTGTTAACATTGTTAATTCTCATTAGGCCACACAAAATAATAATATCTGTTTGCTCAAACCATCTGTTACTGGTAAATAGGTTTGGTAACTATTTCTGGCCTTTTGAATTTGTTATTTCTTATTTTTTTAATCAATTCCTTTGTATCTGTGATTATATCCTAGCTTTAGTATGATATTATGTGTGTTGTGTTTGTTTTGTGACCATGTAACTTACAAGGCATTATCTTCTTAGTAATGTTTATATATTTTCTATCACAATATTTTTGTTAACTTTCTACGTTTCAATTTGTTAATTGGCAACAATTTTGTATCATATATGTTATATGAATTATTATGTATGTTTAAAATTGAGAATGGGAAACGGGGAATTTATATATTTACATGTAGTATAAAAGAGTGTTTTGTGAACTTGAAATCTCAGAACACCAAAAAAGTCATATTAAACATAAAAACATTATTATAAATACAAATTTTTAGAATTGTAAACCTTTCCTTTTGATGCTGATAGGCTGTGTGACTGAAGTTTCTGGTTACCGACTATTCCCCCCCTTGTAAGAATAATGTTGAGGATAGATGATAAAGTATCTGTACCTTCATTCCAGTTAAGGTCAAGATCTAAGGCACTTAAATGCTGGTCAAAACTAAAAGTAGGTCACATGGGCTGTCTTTTAACAAATATTTGTAATAAAGTTCAGACCTAAGCAACTACAATTCGTAGAGGAATAATTTTATGTTTTACATGTCAAGTGATAAAAGTCCACACTTAAATAAGGTCACATGATCTTCAATTTATACTCAACTCTTACTGTGATGTTAAAAGATAGGCACAAACTTAACATCTGAAATGTGAAAGTTGTCTTTGGTCTATATTTCATGCTTGATCTACCATGGTGAAGTTTCTTATAAATATTTCTTATCATTTTGGTTTGATTTTATAACCACATCAATCATAAAAAGTAAAATCACAAAAATACTGAACTCAGAGGAAAATCAATTCGGAAAGTCCATAATCACATGGCAAAATCAAATAACAAAACGCATCAAAAACGAATGGACAAGAACTGTCATATTCCTGACTTGGTACAAAAGATCTCAAAATGATCTCTTAATGAAAAAGTACCCCCCCCCCCCCTTTTCCCGCCCCAAAAAAAGGCAAATTGTAGCCAATTATCTTACAAAATATGTTGATCTCATTGAATTAATCAGAATAATAAAGGTGATGTTTTTATGCCCCACCTTTGATAGTAGAGGGGCATTATGTTTACTGGTCTGTCGTACCGTCGCCCGTCTGTTCGTCCGTCTGTCCCACTTCAGGTTAAAGTTTTATGCCAAATTAGAGTTTTGACCCCAATTTCACAGTTCACTGAACATAGAAAATGATAGTGCAAATTTCAGGTTAAAGCTTTTGGTCAAGGTAGTTTTTGATGAAGTTCAGGTCCATTCAACCTAAAACTTAGTACACATGTTCCTTATGATATGATATTTCTAATTTAACAGCCAAATAAGACTTTTGACCCTAATTAATGATAGTGCAAGTTTCAGGTTAAAGTTTTTGGTCAAGGTAGTTATTGATGAAGTTGAAGTCCAATCAACTTGAAACTTAGTACACATGTTCCCTATGATATGATCTGTTTAATTTTAATGCTAAATTAAATTTTTAACTCCAATTTCATGGTCCATTGAACATGGAAAATGATAGTGTGAGTGGGGCATCTGTGTACTTTGGACACATTCTTTTTATTACTGACATCACTAATATTTTCATTCTTGTTTTCGACATTGAGAATTTTGAGATTAATTAAATATTTACGGTTATAAACAGTTTTCTTAGTGAAAATAATGACAGTTAACATTTATTGGGATAAGTTTTATGAAAGCATTGTATGAAAGTAGCAGTTTCTTTAACATTGTGTATCATTAAGACATATTTTATTTGACTGCATACTTTGAAAAAAATGTGCTAGTTATTATCTCCCCTTAGTACTGGTGGTTATGCCCTCAAATAAACTGTCAGCATGCCTTATTTCTTTAGCATTTAGAAGTCTGTATTAATATTATAGCATTTATGATCCAGTTGTTATTGTACCTTTTTTTTTAGTCAACGGCTTACTCTGTAATTATGTAATCATCAGATTTAATTTAGTAAAGTTTTACACAGCTCATTTCAACTATGACTGTTAAGAATTTAAAATATTTCAAGAACTGATTTTGCAGTTCACTAGAACCATTTTATGTGGGATTTTAAAAGAATTATATTTAATTATTGTAGTGAGTGTATATCTGAATAATTTTATATCAACTTTTTAACAGCTATTCTTACAATATACCAAATTGTTTATCTTTTATATACATATAATTGAATCAAGGAGTAGAATGGTATACTTTGTGTGTTTTTTTAAAATATAGATCAAGTATTTATAGCATTATTTTTAAAGAATGCTATTTTGAATAATCTTTTTTATAGATGAAAGGAATAACATTAACCATTCTTCCCTTTTCTGCAAAAACTTCCCAGAATTTCCTTTTTATTTTTATATTATTGATTTTTTATGAATTTAGCATATACTACATTTAAGCAAAAGTCACAAATTACAAAGTTATTTCAACTTGAACACCAGTTAGTATATAACTTTAAACTCAAACTCATAATTCCTGGTTACTAATCAGTTAAATTTAGAATTTCTAAATTTATTATCCTTTGTATTCATAGATTTATAGAAAAAGGATTACAGAATCTATGTTATCAAAGCTCATTGTCTATTTGTACTGTCTTGTCTTGTAATATGTGGTTCACTGGCATTAAAAGAAAGTATTAATGGATCAACCAATCTCAATTGTCAAATTCTTCATTATTATAAACATATTTCCCAAGAATTCAGATAGTTGTAACTAGAGTGTTAGAATAGCTTTCATTGTGTAACAATCCATGACACATTATAATAACTAGAACTTTTATGTAGTGCCTTTCTATCATGTGATTGTATAGTGCTGTTTAATGTTTTGTTACAATCAAATCTCTAGTCACATGACAAATATATTACCATATATGGAGTGTTCAAAGATTATTTCCTTTCAGTCACCCATAAGGACCAAATTACAGGGTACATATTTAGGTGTTTTGCTGCCTTTTTGCATTTACTTATGGAAAAATGAAGGCCTCATTAGGATAAGTCTTTGCCAAAATTAACTTCACCTTTAGCTAAAATACGGAACCAATGAAATGTACATCAAAACCTTTTATCCAAAAATGCATGAATTTTATGGAAACACTAAATATAATTGGTTTAAAATGGGGTTCAAGAAATGATGTAAGTTTTACATTCCTTATTTAAGTTAAAATGAAGCTGAAAGACAATATATAAATTGAATTATTTTAGGAAAATACTGATAAATAATATTCATAACAGCATGTCATGATAATTAATTATCTCTCAAATTTTTATTATGTTTGATAATTTTATTCTGACAGTAAAATGTTTTTCTTTTTATCAGATTTAAACCTATTTACTACATGACAAAGTTATTGTTATGACATATATTTACATCTGGCTCATGTTAGTTAAGTTAAATTACACAGAATAAGACAAAAGTTAAAAGAAAGTTATAATGCATGATACAGTTAAATCAGTCTTTTTAGCTCACCTGGCCCGAAGGGCCAAGTGAGCTTTTCTCATCACTTGGCGTCCGTCGTCCGTCGTCGTCGTCCGTCGTCGTTAACTTTTACAAAAATCTTCTCCTCTGAAACTACTAAGCCAAATTAAACCAAACTTGGCCACAATCATCATTGGGGTATCTAGTTTAAAAAATGTGTGGCGTGACCCGGCCAACCAACCAAGATGGCCGCCATGGCTAAAAATAGAACATAGGGGTAAAATGCAGTTTTTGGCTTATAACTCAAAAACCAAAGCATTTAGAGCAAATCTGACATGGGGTAAAATTGTTAATCAGGTCAAGATCTATCTTCCCTGAAATTTTCAGATGAATCAGACAACCCGTTGTTGGGTTGCTGCCCCTGAATTGGTAATTTTAAGGAAATTTTGCTGTGTTTGGTTATTATCTTGAATATTATTATAGATAGAGATAAACTGTAAACAGCAATAATGTTCAGCAAAGTAAGATCTACAAATAAGTCAACAAGACCGAAATGGTCAGTTGACCCCTTTAGGAGTTATTGCCCTTTATAGTCAATTTTTAACCATTTTTCGTAAATCTTAGTAATCTTTTACAAAAATCTTCTCCTCTGAAACTACTGGGCCAAATTAAACCAAACTTGGCCACAATCATCATTGGGGTATCTAGTTTAAAAAATGTGTGGTGTGACCCGGCCAACCAACCAAGATGGCCGCCACAGCTAAAAATAGAACATAGGGGTAAAATTCAGTTTTTGGCTTATAACTCAAAAACCAAAGCATTTAGAGCAAATTTGACATAAGTAAAATTGTTTATCAGGTCAAGATCTATCTGCCCTGAAATTTTCAGATGAATCGAACAACCTGTTGTTGGGTTGCTGTCCCTGAATTGGTAATTTTAAGGAAATTTTGCTGTTTTTGGTTATTATCTTGAATATTATTATAGATAGAGATAAACTGTAAACAGCAATAAATGTCGGCAAAGTAAGATCTACAAATAAGTCAACATGACCGAAATGGTCAGTTGACCCCTTTAGGAGTTATTGCCCTTTATAGTCAATTTTTAACCATTTTTCGTAAATCTTAGTTATCTTTTACAAAAATCTCCTCTGAAACTAGTACTGGGCCAAGTTCATTATAGATAGAGATAATTGTAAGCAGCAAGAATGTTCAGTAAAGTAAGATGTACAAACACATCACCATCACCAAAACACAATTTTGTCATGAATCCATCTGCGTCCTAAAGTTTAATATTCACATAGACCAAGGTGAGCGACACAGGCTCTTTAGAGCCTCTAGTTCATAATTACTATTATATCAGAATAATAAAAAAAAATTTTGGTGCATGGTATGCTGTTATGTTGGAGCAGTGAATAAGCTTTATATGGTAGTATATGATTATAAAAGGTTGCAATATGTTTCTGAGATTCAGTTGTGGTTATGTCATTAAAATTATATCAAAAAAATATCTATAGTTCTAATTTAATGCTGAGAACTGTTTGCCTGGACTATGACACTGAATGGTTGTATTCAGGTAAATTTGTTAGTCCCCTCATTTCAGACAAAAGCTTGATATTACTAGAAATCAGAATCATAAAACTCAGACCGATGAAATATTGAGGATGGCTAAATGATTCCATCAAGCTTCACAAGGCTGCCAATGATGATGGATTGTAACACAAGGTGGGTGTTTATTGGTAACCTATGTCAAACCTTGAGGCTGCCAATGATCAGGGATTGTTACAAAGTGGGCGTTTATTGGTTACCCCTGTTATGTCTTGAGTGCCGATCATATTGGATTATTACAAGGTCATGTTTTGAGTCTGCCAATGTTAGTGGATTGTTACTAGGTGGGTGTTTATTGGTTACCCCTGTCATGTCTTGAGACTGCCAATGATTATGGATTTTTACAAGGTGGGCCTTTATTGGACTCCTGTCATGTGAGACTGCTCATTATCATGGATTGTAACACAAGGTGGGTTGAAGCTACCAATGATCATAGATTTTTACAAAGTGGGTGTTAATTGGTTACCCCTGTCATGTGTCGAGTCAGCAAATAGTCTTCGATTGTTACAAAGTGGGTATATATTGGTTATCCCAGTCATGTCTTGAGGCTGGTAAATGATTTTGGATTGTTACAAGGTGGGTGTTTATTGGTTATCACTGTCATGGGTTGAAGCTGCCAATGATCATGCATTGTTGCAAAGTGGTAGTTTATTGGTTACCCCTGTTATGTCTGGAGTCTGCTAATGATCATGGATTGTTACAAAGTGGGTGTTTATTGGTTAGCCCTGTTATGTCTGGAGTCTGCCAATGATCATGGATTATTACAAAGTGGGTGTTTATTGGTTACCCCTGTCATGTTTTGGGTCTGCCAATGATCATGGATTGTAACAAAGTGTGTGTTTATTGGTTACCCCTGTCATGTTGAGTCAGCCAATGATCTTGGATTGTAACAAAGGGGATGTTTATTGGTTACCCCTGTCATGTTGAGTCAGCCAATGATCTTGGATTGTTACAAAGGGGGTGTTTATTGGTTACTACGGTCATGTCTTGAGACTGCAAATGATCATGGATTGTAACACAAGGTGGGTTGAAGCTGCCATGATCTTGTATTGTTACAGAGTGGGGGTTATTGGTTAACCCTGTCATGTCTCGAGTCTGCCAATGCATTGTCACAAAGTGGGTGTTTATTGGTTAACCCTAGCTGTCATGTCTTGAGTCTGCCAATGATTTTGGATTGTTACATTAGGTGGGTGTTTATTGGTTATCCCAGTCATGTCTTGAGGCTGCCAATGATTTTGAATTGTTACATTAGGTGGGTGTTTATTGGTTATCCCAGTCATGTCTTGAGGCTGCCAATGATTTTGGATTGTTACATTAGGTGGGTGTTTATTGGCTACCTCTGTGATGTCTTGAGTCTGCCAATGATCTAAGATTGTTTCACTGTGGGTGTTTATTGGTTACCACTGTCATGGGTTGAAGCTGCCAATGATCATGCATTGTTACAAAGTGGTAGTTTATTGGTTACCCCTGTTATGTCTGGAGTCTGCTAATGATCATGGATTGTTACAAAGTGGGTGTTTATTGGTTAGCCCTGTTATGTCTGGAGTCTGCCAATGATCATGGATTATTACAAAGTGGGTGTTTATTGGTTACCCCTGTCATGTCTTGGGTCTGCCAATGATCATGGATTGTAACAAAGTGTGTGTTTATTGGTTACCCCTGTCATGTTGAGTCAGCCAATGATCTTGGATTGTAACAAAGGGGATGTTTATTGGTTACCCCTGTCATGTTGAGTCAGCCAATGATCTTGGATTGTTACAAAGGGGGTGTTTATTGGTTACTACGGTCATGTCTTGAGACTGCAAATGATCATGGATTGTAACACAAGGTGGGTTGAAGCTGCCATGATCTTGTATTGTTACAGAGTGGGGGTTATTGGTTAACCCTGTCATGTCTCGAGTCTGCCAATGCATTGTCACAAAGTGGGTGTTTATTGGTTAACCCTGTCATGTCTTGAGTCTGCCAATGATTTTGGATTGTTACATTAGGTGGGTGTTTATTGGTTATCCCAGTCATGTCTTGAGGCTGCCAATGATTTTGAATTGTTACATTAGGTGGGTGTTTATTGGTTATCCCAGTCATGTCTTGAGGCTGCCAATGATTTTGGATTGTTACATTAGGTGGGTGTTTATTGGCTACCTCTGTGATGTCTTGAGTCTGCCAATGATCTAAGATTGTTACACTGTGGGTGTTTATTGGTTACCCCTGTCATATCTTGAGGCTACCAATGATCAATGATTTTTACAGGGTTGGTGTTTTATTGGTTACCCCTGTCATATTTTGAGGCTGTCATTGATCATTGGTCCTTTAATGATGTACAGTAGAACAAAATGGTGGATAATATTTTTGGTAAAAATAGCAACCTCTCTCAAATTACTTGTAAAATAATCTACTGTATATGCACTCTCACCAGACAGAACTGTCATGTTATAGGCAAACTATATAAAGAGTGTATTCTTGTCTACTTCTACCAAATCAGCTTCATTTGATACTTAATGGCTTTACATGCCAGTTAAACATTTTCCTTTGATGTGACATTACCCTTTAAAACACATCATCAAGTTTGTACTTGCTGGAGCATCATGACAGTTCCAAATGTTGAGGAGGATCTGCCTTGTTCAACTCTTATTTATGGTGCAGTTCATGTTGCTCAGTCTTCTTTTTTGTGTTTTTATACTTTTTTTCTCTTGTTGATTTTTGGTTTTGGTTGCCATGGCATAGTCAGTTTGTCATCAACTTATGAGTTTTGAAAATCCCTTTTTTAAAATGAAATTCCAGATTGTAACTGATAAACTACTAGAAGTTTATATGTATTGATGCAAATTCACAGTATATCAAATACTGTAAATTCAGAAATTATTGCGATGTTTTTATTATTACGAATAATGCGACAAGGTTGTAATCGCAATAATTTAAACTTGCATTTTGGATTTTGTTTATAAGAATGAAGTCAAAATTGACTCAGTATCGCAAAAATAATAATCACGCTTTGAAATAAAATGACAAAATTGCAATAATAATTTCTGAATTTACAGTATCAAGTACTTCCTGTATTTCAAGTACATATCTATTATTACATAGTTAAAAAACTAATGTGGATTTCATCAAAACTACCTGAAAAGAAGCACCTACTTTCATCTCTTGAGGCATTCATTGCAAGCAAAATGAAAATTCTTATTTTTAAATGATTTTTTATTAAAAAAAAATATATAAATATACTTTCAATTTTTAAAATGCACATAATGGACGGAGTAATTCGATATACTATATTTTGATCACTGGTTTGAGTAAAGATTTTGCATTATGTTACAAACATTAATATTAAGAAATAAAAATTGCTTTTTTTTAAATGTTGGTTAATGTTTGTAAAGCTTGAATTTTTTTGTCACAAATCTATTTGAATGTGACATTTAACTACCATTCTGAATAAAATATTAAACAATGCATAAAATGTTACAGATAATATAAAAAGGCAGTAATATCAAACAATACACAAAAATTGCATCATTTGTTTATAAACAAGAATGTGTCCATAGTACACAAATGTCCCTTTAGCACTATTATTTTCTTTGTTTATTGGACCATAATTGGAGTCAAAACTCTGATTTGGCATTTAAATTAGAAAGATCATATCACAAGGAACATGTGTACTAAGTTTCAAGTTGATTGGATTTCAACTTCTTTATCAACAACCTTGACCAAGAACATTACCGTAATCTGAAGCCAGAGTGACAGACAAATGGATTCATAGTGCCTCTAGGTATGGCATAAAAAGAAATTGAAGTACCTAAATGATGACTGAATTGATAGATCATCAAAGTGACAAAATAAGTTTTGGTAAAATATATAACTGTGTTATTAGTATTGAGATTTTACAGTCATCTTTAAAGTATTACAATAACAATAGCTTAGAATTTAAGATCTCCAAAAACAATGCCCTCTTTAATAATAATGTTATGGACCTAACAACATAGCGGCATCTCCCATCCCACATGAGCGTAATGCCTTCTCTAACACAGAACTATAAGCTTCAGGTCCTTCTCTCTGTTTCCACTTCTTAAGCATCTGATATGCCTGCAAAAAATATTTCACCAATTAAAATTAAATAGTAAATTATTTTATATTTTATTTAATGAAAACTTGTAAGAGTTATGCGGGACCCAGTGTCTAGTCTACTTTTGCTGTTGTCTATGTTTTCAGTGTGATAAGGGAATGCACATATTTAAGGAATAACAGTACTGTAGTTGAAGAGTTGCCACCGTCAATTGTAGATTTGATGGTCACAAATGCAGTTTTACTGGCGCTGAGTAGCAGAGTCAGTAAAACGGGGATTTGCGACCATCAAATCAAAATTGATGGTGGCAACTCTTCAACTACAGTACTGTTGTTCCGATTCTAATGCATTACAAAAAGAACAAATACGATAAAGCTTGAAAAAATGTCTAAATTTGACAAAATAGAAAAACATACGCGAAACTTCATGAATGATTTTGGCACAAAGACGTCATGGCTAAACGTGACGTCATACAAATGAAAACTTACAAACTGGAGGTTATTATGTTACCTGTACACTTCAAATTCGAATAAAATTACATTAAAACGGCGAATTTGAGGTAAGTGTTGTTCTATTTTCGATTATCGAATAGTAATCGAACATTTGTTGATTCGATCAATTCAAAATGGCAGGTCCCTCCTTAATTACGCCTGGTCAACTGTGGATTTGATGGCAACTTTTAGCCAATAAAAAAAATTGTTACATCCAAATTGCATTAGAATAATAGATTTATAGTTAATGAAATAAAACGTTTGAAATGTTGGAAAAAAGTAACGCTTGTACAAGATGATTACAGTATGCAATCAAACGTCAAAGGCTGAACAAAAATATTCGAAATTTTCCTCTAGATACTATCTTTTGATTGTAAGAAGCTTCTGTCTAAGGTTTATGAATTTAATAAATGCTTTAAAAACTTTATGTTATGTTAACTGGAACTCATTTAAAATTAATATACAGAAAAACAGAAAATAAATCTTTACCAAATCTCCTTCTAGATACTAGCTTCTGATCATAAACAAGCTTCTGAACAAGTTTGGTAGAAATCCATGATAGTTAAAGAAAGTAATTAAAAATTTTAAAAGTGTAACAACAGAGTGAATGTTATGTTAACTGGTAGAAAAACTAAGTCCATTTATAAGTAAAATACAGGTAAATACATCTAAACAGGATTTTTCTTTACAAAATCTACTTCTGGTTATATACTGGTAATTAAAATTCTTTTTAAAATTCTTTTTTGACCATACTCATGTTTTATACCTGTTCCTGCCTTTCATTATATATATCTCTAATTTCGTCAATATCATCTTTTACAAGACCAAGTTTATTTGCTAATCTTTCTAAATCCTTATTGTAAATTCTTTCAGAAATGTCCTCTAGTGTTTCGTCAGATGGTATGTCTCCTCCTGGGGTTCTCTGGCTTGTCTGACTGCTGAACTGTAAAATAATTACTTTGTGTCTTTTAAAAACAAACTTTATGTAAATCAATAATAAAACAAGAAGATATGTCTATAGGACACTATGATACTATGCCCAAATCACTCAGTCTCTGAAATATATCCATGTTCATTGAACTATGAAATCTGGGTCAAAATTGAAATATGACAAAAAGTCTAAGAGTTTCCCTAACACTGAACAAGGGTATACTTAGTTTCAAGCTGATGTGACAACAATTTCATAGTAAACTATCTTAACCAAGAACTTACACTTGAGAATATACTTATTTAATGTGCGTATTGTTATGCGTTTACTTTTCTACATTGGTTAGAGGTATAGGTGAGGGTTGAGATCTCATAAACATGTTTAACCCCGCCACATTTTTGCGCCTGTCCCAAGTCAGGAGCCTCTGGCCTTTGTTAGTCTTGTATTATTTTAATTTTAGTTTCTTGTGTACAATTTGGAAATTAGTATGGCGTTCATTATCACTGGACTAGTATATATTTGTTTAGGGGCCAGCTGAAGGACGCCTCCCGGTGCGGAAATTTCTCGCTACATTTAAGACCTGTTGGTGACCCTCTGCTGTTGTTTTTTATTTGGTCGGGTTGTTGTCTCTTTGACACATTCCCCATTTCCATTCTTAATTTTATTTTATATTATCACTTTTTTATATTTTTAGTAAACAATGAAATAAGGGATGGCACTATAATTAAGTCTATGATTTCTAAAGTTCACATCGTAATGAACAAGGATTAAAGTTTAAAACCAGAGGCTCTCAAGAGCCTGTGTCGCTCACTTTGGTCTATGTGCATTATAAACAATGGACATAAATAAATTCATGACAAAACTGTGTTTTGGTGATGGTGATGTGTTTGTAGTTCTTACTTTACTGAACATTCTTGTTGCTACAATTATTTCTTATCTATAATGAACTTGGCCCAGTAATTACAGTGAAAAATGTTTTCCAAATTTTTACAAAAATTTATGAAAATTGTTAAAAATTGACTATAAAGGGCAATAACTCCTTAAGGGGTCAATTGACAATTTTGGTCATGTTGACTTATTTGTAGATCTTATTTTGCTGAACATTATTGCTGTTTACAGTTTATCTCTACCTATAATAATATTCAAGATAATAATCAAAATCTGCAAAATTTCCTTAAAATTACCAATTCAGGGGCAGCAACCCAACAACATATTGTCTGATTTGTCTGAAAATTTCTGTGCAGATAGATCTTGACCTGATAAACAATTTTACCCCACATCAGATTTGCTCTAAATACTTTGGTTTCAGAGATATAAGCCAAAATCTACATTTCACCCCTATGTACTATTTTTAGCCATGGCGGCCATCTTGGTTGGTTGGTTGGTTGGGACAATTTTGATCATGTTGACTTATTTGTGAATCTTACTTTGCTGAACATTATTGCTGTTCACAGTTTATCTCTATCTATAATAATATTCAAGATAATAACCAAAATCTTCAAAATTTCCTTAAAATTACTAATTTGGGGGCAGCAACCCAACCATGGGTTGTCCGATTTGTCTGAAAATTTCAGAGCAGATAGATCTTGACCTAATAGACAATTTTATCTTTTTGTCTGATTTGCTCTAAATGCTTTGGTTTCAGAGATATAAGCCAAAATCTACATTTTACCCCTATGTTCTGTTTTTAGCCATGGCGGCCATCTTGGTTGGTTGGTCGGGTCACGCCACATATTTTTTAAACAAGATACCCCAATGATGATTGTGGCCAAGTTTGTTTAAATTTGGCCCAGTAGTTTCAGAGGACAAGATTTTTGTAAAAGTTAACGGACGACAGACGATGGACACCAAGTGATGAGAAAAGCTCACTTGACCTTTCAGGTCAGGTGAGCTAAAAATGATAAATTGTATTTGCCAAAAACTTAACCTATTATGGGATAGAATAAAAAATTCAGACAAACAGATGGATGCAAAGACCAGAAAATAAATAGCAATTTCATTACTAAAAAAAATCATAGTTTGAAAAAACTATGGAGACATTGAGTATAGGTAAACCAGTTTCTTGATGTAAGTATTGACTATTCTGTTTGCATTTCGACTGATATAAATGCTGAAGACCCAAATGACAAAATAAATCATGTTTGAATTACACATTTTTACCTTTGCTTATAATCTAAATTTGAGTATTGACTCATAATACCAAACATGAATAGTAAAATACTTTAGAAATGTATGCAAGTTTTTCACAGAATTAATACATCATTTGATGGAAACTGAAAACTTCTAAATTTTATTGTTTTGAATTTCACATTTAAGTATTAGTACATTTGAAATTTGTTGTTTTCCCATCTCCTTAGTCAGTTCATCTTCATTAGGAAAATTCAGTCAAAAAAGTCAGAAAAGTCAAATAATGAATAAAAATATGGGGAGTTGAGTCACAGGTTTAAAAAAAAAAATCTCACATACCCATCAACTTTGTCTTCAAGGAGGTTTAAACTGTAGTTCAAATATATCAAAAACCAGTTAAACATGCAACGACTTAAAATTTACTTGACATAATTGTACAAAGTGTAAGTTATCATACTCTACCTCTGGAAGGTTTTGATGGAGTTTTTCTTTCATGTAATTAGGAAGGATCTGGAAATCTAATATACTTTCTAACATGTCTTCTTCTAAAGACATACATCCTGCCACAAACCCATCTTCTTGAATTTGTCCTGAAAACATATTCTTGTATTAGACCTCCTAAGATCACATATAAATATAATCTGAAAGAAGTTGAACTTGTAAAAAAACCTAAGGCTACACCAATTAAATTTCTTGTTCTATGGATTTTTGGACTCCAAAAAATTGGGGCGAGCGAGCAATATGAAAATTTTGATAAAAAATTATTTAACTTGAAAAGTAAAGGCAAGCAATTATATTTTTTTTTTGTACATATAAAATAGTAGGTTTTGATAATATTAAAACTTGATTTATCACTTGTACTTTGACATTTCTTTAATTATTGAAGTGTTTTCCCTGTTCACCAAGAAATAATTGAATAATTAGATGTGGTACATGTATGTGTGCCAATGAGACAATTCTCCATCCAAGTCATAATCAGGTTTGGAACAACCCCTCAATGTTATAAATATAACTTTTATTAGGGGTCAATCTAAGTTATATATTTTTTGGTAAAAAACACTTTATAGTACAAAAGGGCTCATATTTTCCCAAAGAACTATATATCTATCTGTATTAAATGGTCAAAACATGTCCAAGAATTTTGTGATATTTCTGGACTTTAACATATATCATTTTCTTTTATATTATTCAGTATAAGTGGACCCCTCTTTTAGAAAAGTTGTTTCAAATATAATGTATTTCTCCCCATTTTAAGTTAAATATTTTAAGTTTTTCTATTTTCTTTCCTACAACAGTAAAAGGACCCCTTGTCTGAAGGAGGGTGGTTTCCAACCTGATAATAACAAATACAGGTCATAGACATACTATCTCACCACTTCTCCCTATTAGTTTCTGAAGTAGTGTGAGTCCTGCATAGTACGGCATTTTACATAGGGCTTTGACCCAGATCAAATAGCAAGCTATAAGGGACCCCAAAATTAGTAGCGAAAACAATTCATACAGAAAAACCAACAATCTAATATATGTATACAAACAGAGAAATACCTATGAACCACATCAACAAACAATATCTACTGAAAAACATGCTCCAGAATAGGGACAGGTGCATAAATTGCAGCGGGTATGGATAGTTTTGTTCTGCCGATATTCAATATAATTGCATTTGAAGGCATCTTTTCTCCTTCTGAAGTTCTGTGTACTTTATTCTAGCAACGAAAATCAGCATGATTTTGATGGGGAATGTAAGGAGGAAGAAAACTAATGTTCTGTACAGGTATTTTCCTCTGTTATTTATACATCGAAGCACTCCCACTTGGGATATCTCACTCAGTTTAATGCTTAATCAAACACCTGAGATATTTACACGGTGTTGTGGGATGCTTATAAAATTAAAAACAATATACAGGCAAGACTGAATTTTTTAAAACAAGTGTCAATATCTTTTTATAATATTCTAAAAAAATATGGTGCAGGAATTGACCATGATTACATTTCCAGATGTGGGAAGCAGGAATATTAAAAAAAAAATCTATTTAGAAAAAAAATAGGTGTGGGCGGGTCCATCGAACAAGGAATTAAATTGGTGTGGCCTAAAGATGTGAATAACTTTTAGGAGATGCCATCTTAAAAAAGATCAAATCAATGTAAGACCTGACATTAGAAAAGATGCAATCTGATATTAACATCAGTTCTAGGACAAAATAACCTGCTTTGTATGATATATTTAATTCAAATGAAAAGAGATAATTTAAACCGCCTACAGAGAATTTTACTTAATTCATGGCTTAATATCCCAGCCTTCAGATATGTACCTTTCACATTGTTTATATTTTTTTTAAGATTTCATCTTTATCTAAGGTTGAAATTGAGTTGTTGGTGGTCTGTGTTGAATTGATTCACTTGTGAAGAATCAAAGCAGGTTACATTCGTTTACTTATACATGTTTGAGAAACACAGATTAAATGTATGTCAAAGCAATGTTGTTAAGTAATGCTCACAGTATATTTTCATTTACCTGAGTTTTTTGGATCCATCAATTTGTATATTGTGTCACATGTTTTACCAATGTTCTGAAATAAAACAATAACTGCAGTAATAATGAACAAATGGATCAATTGATTGATGTGTGCTTAATATACAATGTTATATATTTATGCTAGCCACAAAACCAGGTTCAACCCACCATTTTTTTCTTAAAATGTCCTGTTCCAAGTCAGGAAAACGGCTATTGTTATATTATAGTTCATTTCTGTGTGTGTTACATTTTAGTGCTGTGTTCTGCTGTGTCGTTGTTCTCCTCTTATATTTGATGTGTTTCCCTCAGATTTAGTTTGTAACCCAGATTTGTTTTTTTCACAATTTATAAATTTTGAACAGTGGTATACTACTGTTGCCATTTTTCGTGCATATTAAGATAAGACAAAACTAAGGTACAAAATGGATGAGCTCAACAGGCTTCAATGTTAATTGAAAACTAATATATACTTTTTTTTGCTATTCCTTTTATGTCCCTTTTTGAGAATTTGGCTATGATTTTATGTCTCTTTTACAAATCCCTGGCTTTCAAATTTTTGTGTTAATTGTTCCTTGTGATGTTAAATCCATCAAAAGCGCTAAGGACGCAAACAAAATTCTAAAGTTATTTTCATCAATCATACAAAAAGGGACCAAAGGAAGAGGATGTAAGATCATCCTACTGCATTATGGTTTGTTTGATAGTTTATCTTAAGTACTTACCTGTTTATCTTGAGGCTGGGAATACACTCTTTCTAAAATCTTTGTAAATATGGCTTTTGGTATTGGCTGGCTATTGTACAACATACGAAATAAACCTGAGTTATTAACAACAACAATTAATATATGATAATTAATACTGATTTGATTTGACAGTAAATATAACTCATGTATGGTAATGTACCTATGTAAATATGAGGTATGAAAAAATCACTTTAATAGTGACCTCCTATCTCTGTCAATGCAAAGGCTCTTAGAAATATCAATTCAAACATAGAAATTTTTGTATCTCTTTCCAAAAAACTAAATAAGTTATAGATCTGGGATGAAAGTTAAGTTACAATTACCACCAAGACCAGTTTTAACTTCACAGTGTTCAGAAAACTCATGCAACATTCCTACTTAATTTCATATTTAGCTAGAAAATTCAATATAAAATACATCTAAAGGTCTATCAGCTGATTATTCAAGCTACATATACAATAAAAAAGGCAAATTTATTGTAATCAATTCTTACCTCTAACTTTTTCCTCTACAGAACTTAATTCACACCATTTTAATCCACGTACAAAGTTTTCAAAAGTTACTTTCTTATTCACCATGAACTTTTTTAATATCTGAAATTGATATTTTTACATTCATTTTTGTTTACAATTGTAAATTGAAATTACTTCTCTAAAATATGTTTAGTTTGGATATTTATCTGTCATTGCTACTAAACATGACTTCTGTGTGAGGTCTGGAATAGAATGTGACCTTTAAAATTATTGCTTTTTTTGAATTGTCAAATGAGTGTGAACAGTTTGTTGTCATTCATCATCTTATTGTTTAGTTACTAGTTCTTATAATTTTTCCCTTTTTAGTCATGTTGGGTACCCATTTCCCACCCTTATGCATATATTATGGCATTTCTAAGTTTTCTTTATAAAAATATTATAACCTTGAATTCATATTTTATGAAATAGCTGAATGCATGTTTTTTTTTGCTGCGTTGTATACATGTACAATGTGTATGGATTTCACTTATTTTGTGTATTGTTTAAATATGTCACATAAATTCATGTTTACTCAAATTCTACTAATTCTTTTGTTGTTAAGCATTTACTTTGTGTCTCTTATGTCATTGCATTGCCCAAGAATTTCATATATTCATGTCTATAGTGTAAACAAAAGTTTTAAAGAAAACTTATGATAATTACAACCTTTTGAGTAAGTGAGAGAGATTGTAAAATAATGCATAAACCCAACATATTTAAGCTTGAAAGCATTGCCAAGTCAATTTTTTGGTTCTTTATTTATGGAGAAGGACCAACATTTTGAGACTAAAAATATGTTAATGTTACCTGAACCCTTTCAATATATTATTGCTTTCCAACTTCCAATGTAAACATTTGCATCATTTAACTTATTTTGGAGTAAACAATTTCCTGGTTCGCAGAGCATTTTAATTATGCACCATTTATGGGCATTATGTTTTCTGGTCTGTGCATCTGTACATCTGTTCGTCTGTTCATCCATCTGTCTGTCCCGCTTCAGGTTAAAGCCCCCCCCCCCCCCCCCCCCCCCCCCCCCCATTTTCATGGTACACTGAACATAGAAAATGATAATGCAGATGGGGCATCTGTGTACTATAGACACATTCTTGTTTTCCTTATGTTATGAAAACCTTGATATATAAATTTAAGACTTACATTTCTTGAAAAAGCATCATCTTGTATAGGTAAAGACTGAAAATCTGCCTCAGGTATTTCACCATTTTCATTGCATCCTAACTGCTGAAATCTATACCAAAGTCTCTCTACTTCTGCTATACTCACTGTTCAAAAGTAAATAACAAAAAAATTGAGAATGGAAATGGGAAATGTGTCAAAAAGACAACAACCTGATGAAATTGATGTGAGTGAAATTTGCCTACATCATGTATACAGAAAATCAAATTACCATTACAAAATTGCCAAAAAGGTAACAATTTAATAATTGAGTAGTCATCCTCAAGAGATATATATTTTGAAAGGGTACACTTTTTTTTATTATTGGTTGAGAAGCTTATTTTATATTGTCTCAAGTGAATCAGTTATTATTGTCATCTGTTTTTTGTAGTTTTCTTTGCTCATGATTGAAAAACAATACAAACTTTATTTGTTTTAACAGAGACAAATTTCACTCACTTCAATTTGAAGTGAATTAAATTCATGTGAATCTCACATGAAATTGATGTGAATTTCACCTCAAACTAGCTTATACTTGAAACTCATGTGAAAATAGTTTATGTGAGTTTAATGTGAATCTCATGTGAATTTCATGTTAAAATCATATTAACTTTTTTAATGTGATATTCACATGAATTTTGAAAATAATGTAATTCAAATAACATCTACATTTTTAAATTTAATTCAAATCATGAAAAATACTAAAAAAAAATTAATTTAATTCAAATCATGAAAAATACTATTTTTTTTAAAATTTAATTCAAATCATGAAAAATATTATTTTTTTTAAATTCATGAGAAAAATGATTGATATTAATCTCAATTCATGTAAAACTCACATGAAAATTTTCATGTGAGTTTCATGTATAAGCTCGACTGAGGTGTCAATCTCATATGAATTTCATGAGAGATTCATGTCAAATTCATGTGAGCAAACTTTGCAAGGATTGTGCTTTGTGAATATCTTTAAGAGTGACATTTATATGTCATGAATGGAATTTTTTAGATGACTGGATTTACTTTATATTTCCCTTTGTAATGTACACTCCAAAGAAATATAAATTCAAATAGAGAATTACTTAAATTTTACCTTAAACCTATTTGGTTGATTTTTTTCATATGAAAGTTTATATTATGTTGGTATACAATAATAATCCAAAGAATCTTATTTTCAATGGCAATATTTATGTGTTGGCCAAGTTACAAAAAAAATGTTTAATTTGTTACTTATAAAAACATGCTTTAATAGCCCACAAATGTTTTGTTGAATTTTGGATTGATTAAAAAACGTTTTTTTTTTCTTCAAAATTTACTATTTTCGTAAAACTTATTTTTCAATACAACAAGGTTCTATCATATGCATCCAAGAATCTTTTTGACAACAGTGCTGCATGGACATTTTCTATAAAAGTATTTAATAGACTGGCGCATGATTAATTCGGGGTCTCATTGGGGGTTTCTGACCCCGGATCCAGCTTCCTGTTTTGTCAGATTCCCGTATCCCGCTTAGACTATATACATAAGCAATTCTCATTTTTTTGTAATTTCCCGTGTCCCGCTAGGCCTCATTTCCCGTTTTCACGGCACCATAATTTGACTTTCACATGTCACGCTTATAAAAAATCGGCAATCCCGCGTCACGCTTAACCCCAATGGGACCCACTTAATTTACCAGACTCATCATGTTATATTAGTCCAATAATTATGACGTCTTGGAAGGCTATTAATTATAACTTTTTCTTTTAGTCCTTAAATCGTAGGAAATCTTCAAAGCAAAAATTTAAAATATTAGCCTTCAAAGACATCATAATTATTTGGACTACATGTTAATAATTAATGTTATATATGTGAATTATGTGACAATTAGTGTTAAAATCATACATTCTGATGAAACAGCATGTACTGTTATCCAGTTAGCTTTTTTAGGATTGG